>NC_061520.1:16185000-16212500 GCF_022379125.1 Scophthalmus maximus
GACGGGCGAACAACCAAGGGAGCGAAAACTTAAGAGCGCTAGCATTGGCCTCTAGCACGTCTCTTGACCTGTGCGCGAGGGAGGTTTATACACACTGCACAGCACTGGACTGGCCGTCCACCATTACACATGCACAACAAAATAATATTACAGTATTAAATCAACCTTCCAAATATTCGTGCTGGGAGACATGCGGAAAAGCCGTGCATTTATCAAGACTAAAGGAACCAGCATCATTAGGTAAATGTGCCGCAATGTCATCTATTGTCTCAAAAACGCAAGCATTGACAGTGGGTGGTATATGCCGGATTTTATCGTTCTATCGCTCTATAGACTGTTCTATTTTAGGCATTTTATATGGTCTATTGGTAAAGTAGCATTTATCACTTTGACGGGGAGATATGTAAAACAAGAAAGGGGCAAATCCCCTGCCCCCCAGCAAATCGAACCCTACATGTATCTGAAGCTACATGTATATGATGCAACTGAGACTGAATGAAATAATCAAAGATGACATTTTTAATTGTTTCATATCAAATGAAAATCTGAAAGCCAGTTTGGCTTTGTAACTCTCTACCCACCAGTGGGTCCGGCAGAGATTAAAACATGCTGCTGTTGTTTTCAATATCCACTTAAATAAGACTTGTCTGCTACTAAAATGTTTTCCTTCTGCAAGTATTACATTATATGGCCTGAGGTGACCTAAGGTTGTCTAAATGATTATTATGCATCCTTTTGTGGTTTCATGATACATGATACAAACATGATCACCTGCTTTCTCCAATGACATAAATTAAAAATAAAAGAAATGTAGATTACAATGCATTTTGTTCCTCTATAACTTTGCACAAATAATGGTCTTTGATTCACAAACAAGAGCATATAAATTATCTGTTTTTAACACTGGGAATACAAAAGTGCAGAACTGAAAGTGTGTTAAGTGTGTGATAGAGAGAGAGAGAGCAGTGTAGTAATCGGCCAACCAGCCGCACAGCATTTCTTTTTGTATGGGTGAGAGTCACCACGTACGGGGAGATGGAATGAAAGGCATTTAGGAGATGAGTTAGGCGATAAGACACGCGCGCGCGCGCACACACTTCCACTGGAGCCGTCACACACCAAAACCTGATCCTTAACAAAACTTTCCATTCCCTCTCACTCTCTTTATCCCTCTTTCTCCAACTTTCATTCTCAATGTGTAGACAAGTTGAAAACCAAATTACCATTAAGTTTGAAGAATGCGGCTGCCTCTGACCTTGTCAGACTTCAGAGGATAAGAGAAAGAGAACTACAGAGCACGGGAGCAAAGATTAGGTAAGACAGGACAGGAACAATGAAAAACATGGGTTCAAGAAGGGGTCAAGACGGAGATAATCAATTAAATAAGCCTAAAAAAAAGAGCTTTGTGTGTGTGTGTGTATGTGTTTGTCAGATCAGCATCCATTTCTTGTCCTCTGACCAAATATGGGGACAGTTTTTCATTAAACAGTTCAGACAAAGGAATGCTGTGTCTCTTTACAGATGCAAAGGCACATACTTTTTTATTACAAATGATTCTGCCACCAACTGACCAACCTTAACAAAAATAATCTACTAAAAGTGTTGAGGTTTTCAGCATTAACCATCATAACTGATAAAAGCCCAAAAGAGAGACAACAACATCAACTATTCAGTTCTTAAGCTGTGCAGTGATAACACACAGGGTTAAAGCAATAATCTCCACTAAGATTAATGATTTCACTAATGATAAAATGATGTTCAGCATTGATAAAGATCAATTTGATACTTTCAAATCTTTAGTAGTTAACCAAATTGTCATATAATATAAAAAGTACGTGAAACGACAGCACAAGTTGACCGTCAAAATATTCACGTGCACATTTGGCTCGCACTCTGGTCCCGAACCTTTACAAAGAATCCACTTAATTTAGAAGATAGAAGCTCACTCATAGTTCCTGCAGTTATAAGGTCACGGTTCGGTTTGTGGCAAAACCTTTTCCCGTGTTTGCATATTGTTGTTTTTTACTGTATATGATGATTCATACTCAGAAAGTAGAACTGAAGTGACAACAACATTCATTACAAGTTAATAAGTAAAAATGTTTCAAAATGGACCTGCATTGTTTTGCATTTTGTGACTTTCAGGCAAATACATGGCTATTATTCCAGTAATATATGGTCTCGTCTCGTGAACCCAATATTGTGTATCGTCTCGTCTCGTGAGCCAAGTGTCTCGTCACAACCCTATATGAAGAGTATCTTAGTCTTTTGAGCCATTGCCTCAGTGTAGAGCTGTGTGCAGTGCTCTCTGCCGCTCTTTCTCTCTGCCTCGTTCTCTCGCACTGTCACTACCACATTAAAGGTCTGTCACAGTCAGTCTGACCATTGGCAGCAACAGGAGAAATCCCGCCTGTTTCATTGTCCTGTTTAAACATCACAAACGTTTTTATCGTTCTAAGCCGGTAAGCAGGATTCTAACTCAGTAGATATTTTTGATAGGATGCCTTGGAAATGAAGATCGTCCAACCTAATCAACCATACAAGTCATTTGTCCCTGTCCTTGAATGCCACCCATGGAAGCTTACTGATTCAAAAATCATAGCTGAGATGACTCATCAACATCTACAGGAGAAATAACTATGTGACTTTTATGGAGGATCTGAGTGAGCAGAGAGATACAAACACAAACTACAGACGTCCCCTGTAGTTCATACTAACGAGCAAATTGTCCTACATGCACAACAGGCCAGCTGCAGAGTGTGCATCACAGATGCAGCTGAGACGCCATTCGTACAAGAGAAAAGGGAGACTGTGTTCGACAATCACTACTGTCTGTCAGTCAAAAGGGGATATGAAACAGTGGAATGGAGATAATATGAGGAAGTGGAGTCACACATTCAGCACATGCCCCATAATGTCCCACCCACACTCACCTCTGATAGATCATGGGTGATGTTGTCACAAAAGCACATGCCACGCTGTAATTCCTGTGGGTTTCTAGAAAAAGTCCAATTGTCAGTAACTAACTTATGTTGTGATTTGGTCTTTCATTTGTTTTGTTATTCTGATTTTTGAGGGAGACCCAGTATACCACAGAAACAGTTCCTCATACACATTTTGGCCTAGTCACGAAGCGGTTAGAAAACTGTCCAGGTCATGGGAGATCTGTCCATATGGCAAATGGATGAAGCTGTGTTTACACACACGATGCTCTTTCACACTAGAGTACATCCACTGAGCTTTTCCCAGTATGCCTGTATTAGTGTGTGTATGTGTGCGTGCGCTCACGTGGGCGTGTGTGTGTGTCTGCGGCTGCTTCTGTTTACCTAAAGAAAATTAACCCTATTGCCAACACTTACAAGCGGACATGAGTCCAATGAGGCTGAAAATATAACCCACACAACACTTTTCCGTATACACAGCACACAGGACCCAACGCTTGAGCTAATGTGTGGACCTACGCGAGAGGGTGTGTGTGTGTGTATGTGTGTGTGTGTGTGTCACACATTCAAACACAAACATATAAACACAAGCCAGGGATGAGAACTGGTCTGATACAGTTACGGTAACAAGTATCTTAATTAGAACGCAGCGGTCACCTCTCCTGTGAGGTTTAAGTGCTTGAAACTCGACTCTGTTTTCCTTTGTTGGCCTTCCGAGCAGGTTGCAGCTGTGCTATTGGGGAGGCGTTGCAATCGCTCTGTCGGGCTTCAGTGCTGCTCTAAATACTGGTTAGCGACCTCTGACCTTACTGACAGTGACCTCACTGCTCAGTGTGTTTACTGACCTCCGACCTTTGAAACTGTGTGCACTCTGTTACCCCAACTCACTCATCCATGTGTATCTCTCTTCTCAACTGTGCTCCAGCACTGTATACACACACTTGCACTGGCAATGAGACAGGAGGTGAGTGCAGAGCAGGTAAAGATCTGAACAGCTACACTCACACAGCTGGCTATTATGTAGAAATGTTGTCTTATCAGTATATATTACTTTGACAATATGAAATGAACAGGCAGTAAATATGTCTACAGCAATCTAAGGTGATCTCCTTTTTTAAGGTACATTATTGGCCCATGATAAAAGTATACAGAAATATTGTCATTCACAAATACACAGAAAGGAGATTAAGAGTCAGATAAAAAGTGGTGATTCAATGATGACATAACTGTTGTTTATGTAATCATGTGTCCAATTCTGCATCAGTACAGCTATATTTGGAAAAAAAAAAAAGTAGCCAGGCCTAAACATATTCACCGAGTTTATTGTTGATTGTTTCGGTTTTCTTATGCTTTCCCATGGCTGCAGTTCCTTCTAATCCCCATCACATTATCTATGTCATAAATAATCATATACTCACAGTTTAAATGGGCAGTAAGCGATTTGAAACCAATATTGTTTTGTAAAAATCAGCGAATATTTCCTCACGGTCCTCTAGTTGTCGGTTCTGTGTGTGCGGGAGAAAAAAAATCTTTTTTTCGGCGTAAAAAAGTCACGAACGTGCAGTAAGCAGGTGCTTGGAAGAATAAGGTTTACCCGTCAGTTATAGGCTGTCAGACCTATTGACATCTCTCTGCTCTGACCTTTGAACCTGATTGTGTTCTCTGGAGAATGGTATGCTTGATCACAGCGACCAGGCCGAGAAGTCAGGGGACAGTGTCTGATGTCTAACGCTTGCTGTGATGTAAGGTGGCACACATACTCTAAAGAAAAATGTAGGTCAGCATACAAGTCGTCGAGCAGATGAGCTGGAGAGGGGGATTTAAGTTAGAACTTTGTGAGAACAGGAGCTAAAAAGACGAAAAAGGAGTTAAAAATTTCAGTCGACAAAGTTCGGTTTTGATTGTAACTGTCGTCATCACTGCAACTGTAACTAAGTGTATGGTGATCAAGAAGAATAACTTGGTAAGACAAAATAACAGGATCGGACAAAATATGAATGACAAAAATCATTCATTTGATGATAATTGATCAAAATAGTCTACAGTAAAACATGTGGGTCCTTGTAAAGTTACTTCTTAATCCCAGGTTTATTGCATTTGCATTAATCGAAAAATAGACTGGCATAATAACAGGACTGCAAACAGTTAATCGGTTAGTAATCGACTACTAAATTAATGACAAACTACTTTGATAATCGATTAAGCGGTCCAACTAGTTTTTATTCTAAAAAGTCAAAATTCTCTGATTTCAGCTTAAATGTGAATATCTTCCATTTTCTTTGCTCCACTATGACAGAAAAACAAACCTTTGGTTTGTGGTCAAAACAAAACTTTATCTTTGGGATTGTGAAACACGATCGTCATTTTTCACCATTTTGTGACATTTTATGGACCAAACGACTAATTGATTAATCGAAGAACTAATAGGCATATGAATCAATAATTAAAACGATTGCTTGTTGCAGCCCTACATTGCATTACTGGAAAGCAACAGGCATAACAAACCTCACCCTCCACTCAACATGCACGTACACCAATAATAACGTATGCGTATATAAATAAGCCCACTCTGCAGAGAGAGGGCCATAAGGGGAATAAATGGTGCGAAGTGACGTCATTATTTTTGTGTTGGCACTTGGCACCAGGCAGGGCTGTCAAGGAAAGCGCTTGAATAGGCAACAGACTATTACAATCTGTACAGTTTACAGTCACAGCTTATACATAGCAGCGTGGCCCCCGGGGCCGAGGTGTTGTTACTGATACCAGCTGCTTTTAAATGGCAGCTCGAAGCAGAGACAGGGGAAGTGGTGCATTATGGTCCAAACTCAGTGGGACCCAAAGTAGAACCAGTGTCCCTGTCAAACAGGCAAACAGCACCATTTTATTTCATATTATTATGTTCATTGCTTTTGATATTTATATATATATATATAGAATACAAATTCATGGACTCTGGGAAAATAATGTGTAACTGAACTGAAAATTGGATCAGAAACTAAGCATATGAAATATGTAAGTTCAAATATTGTTCTTTATGTGTCAAGTTCATTTCTAGCGCAATAAAGAATATCTCCCTTTATTTGTGTATTATCTCATCTTGAATGTGTGAGTCTTCCTACGTTTATTCTGCACAGATTCATAATAAAGTTTGTCACAAGCAGCAGGATGAAAAGAGAAATGGTGCTCAATAGTGCACTGTCACTTGTGATGCTTGTAAGTGAAGTTGAAGGGTATGATTGTTAACACGCACAGCTACAGGTCTGGCGACACGGCCAGAAAAGAACCTATTCATTCAACTATGTTTGGAGATGATTTAATAACTTTGGACTGGAAAGTACAGGACGGGGCTGCCTTCATCTTCTTAAGGAAATAATAATTTGGCAACGGCTCATTTTTAAACTCAAGGAAATCACAGAACTCGGCGTGTAACGCGAGGAAAGCACGCACGCGACAGTTGTACCCGCCGGACTTCCAGCGGTGTTTGGAGTTGTTTTAACTGTCAGTGGCGGAGGTGAAATATCACTTACCCGCTGTGAAGGTCAGACAGTACGAAGTAACGAGTCGGGTTCAAGGAAAGTGCGTGCCCGCTTCTCTCTGCACGCTCCGACGACTGCGAGTCCGCCGGGCACCTCCAGAGGAGAACGAGTCGAGCTTCAGGGGAAGAAGGAAACAACAACGACAACTGTCGACTTTCGAAGTGAGTCTGTACTTCCACAGGCTGCTGCTGCTGCGCGTGTCACCGCTGGAAGCTCGGGGGATAATTTGTTTTCGTTTCGACCGTCGAGATGTTGTCACAATTCCGAGCGTCTGCGGTCACCTGTGCCGCCGCCAATGGCGAGGCGCGAGTGGCTTTGTGGGTAATGTAGTTTTCCCGCGCGCCCTCGACAGGCTGCGGTATTTCGGGGCGGTGACGCGATGAGTGTTGACAGCGAACGAAGGCCGTCCGAACTTAATCCCACACACTTACAAGTGGACTGAAGGGACACAAGTTCATCGACACGTGTGTGTGTGTGTGTGTGTGTGTGTGTGTGTAAAGAAAGAGAGAGAACGTGGCTGAAAAAGAATATATATATTGTGTATATTTGCTGGTTTTCAATTTAGTTCAGTACCAAACATGTTTCAGAGTAATTTTGGCTAATTTTGCACTACAGTATTCGTGAAACCCAGTGCCTTCTTTTAAGTCACTTTTAAATACCGATGTGACCTAAAAAACGAAAGCACTTTGTGAAGCTGCGTCTCAAAGATGCTATATAAATAAAAATATTATTATTATTATTATAGTGCAATCTTTAATCTTTAGTCATGCAAAAAGATATTTTTTTCACAGTTTGACTCTGTGACTTGGTTTATCTGAGGCCTTAGTTTCATAGGGTCCAGCTTTACTTCATATTTCTGCCTGTTTTATATTGTATTGATATTGCACTGAGGGACTGGGTGTAGCAATTTGAGATTGCTTTTAGCAATGAAAAGTGCCCTATAAATGAAATTTATTATTATTATTATTATCTCCATGATTTTGGAGAATAATGTATGCAATAATGTGACTCCTGTCTGTTTCAGGCTGTTCCTGCTCCAGTTCTCCACATCTTTCTTCACTAGTCAGAAAAGTATAAAGCATGTTTAACAGTACGAGTATTCATGCACGTAAAGAGACCTGAGGGATGGCCTTGTATAATCAAACCAAGACATCAAGAAAACGAACTACTTATGTATGAAGTGTGTTCAGCACAGGTAGTACCCAGCATGTCCACAGGTGGGAAGCAAAAATAATTTACATATTGTACATCAACATCTCATGACAGAGGACCAGAGGCATTTATCATGGGCAGTTTCATTTTTTATTTCAGTGCAATAAGTTTGTTTACCAGTGGGAATCTCATCTGATAAAACCAGACCACCCACTCAAACATTTGACGGCATCAAACCATAACAAACAACTGTCTCTGCTATGGGGTCCTACCAATTTTTAACAAACGTGTAAATGTGCAAAACAATCCAACTTAAAATGAGTTCAACTGTGTCTGTTGGACAGACACAGTTGAACTCATTTTAAGTTGGATTGTTAGTGGTAGCTCTATTTCCGACCATAGCACTGAACCGAGCATGTGATCGGTGTGATTCCACTCACAATTGAAATGCTTTAAATACACTGAGTCATTCAGAGTTGAGACTGATTTTCCAGAGGTGAATACCAGTGGCCGACATAATCAGCAAGGTGACAATCAAGATATTTTTAGCCATCAATCACTTAAAAGAAACACTACCCAAATCATCAGGTGAGTGGGTGACGGCTGACGCAAATCATCTCCTTGGTGCCTTCAGTGTACCGCAGTATCATTATTATTCACGTGATGCTAAAAGAGGCTGCATTTAATCAAATACATCCCAAAAAAAGTATGGTTTTTAAGAGAGTAATTTGAATGTTGGTGCAACATTGTCAAAATTCTAACCAATGCAAAAATCTGATTTCCGAGTAACATTCAAGTGAGCCTGAAACACTGGGAGGGCAGTACAAACGCTCTACCCTGTTCATACAAGAGTTTTAAAAACTCCCCTAGAAAATGTGTCTCACATGTAGGTTCAACATAAAACCATGTCTATTAGTAGGAGAATTGTGGACTGGTTTTGCAGTATCAAATACACATTCATCTCTGCCACATGTGTAGGGCTGGGCAATGTGTTTATCTACTAAATTTGCAGAAATATTGTGAAACACTATGCAAAACATGCAAAAATGATTGCGTACATTTCTCAGGGAAACAATCTCAAGGGAAAGCCACAGTTTCATTGTGACTTTGTAATATCCTGATGGGGTTTTCATATATTAACATAGATCAAGTACTGACTTTAGATAAGGATTTTCTGTTCATGACATTTATTTCTCTTCCATGTTGCCCAGCCCTACTTCTCCGTGTTTTCAGACTGATTTTGGAGCTGCTGGAGCTAAGGAGAGTTGAAATATTAGCATATTTGTTCAAACAGACAACAAGCACTGCCCGAGGAATATGAAAATGAAATGTTCGTATTGGACGATTCTGCAGTGAACAACGTAAGCCCAATGTCAATGCAGGAAGAACTAAGTAACACTCCAAGTAGTGTGGGGATCAGGGTGGAGGATGGGCATGTAACTTGTTTCACACTAGGAGATGGTATTTGCATCCCCTCTTAGGCCAGTCAGTGTTGGCTTTCTTTAAAATCCAACAATGACAACAGAAATGTGAATGTGCAAAAACTTTGTAATGATCCAGACTTTTTGCAGAATCATCAAATAGTATTTTTCTTTTTGGTGATAGGGATGAAATTAACAGCAGGGTTCTTGCAGCAGGAAGCGAGGGGGCAGAACTCCTACGTGCAGGATACGTAGGGGTACTGCGGATGCCACCAGTCCATGAGCCGCACACTGTGAACTGGATCCAACACCACCTGGGTACCGCACTGGTCCCCCCTCTTCTTCCCCCGGCGGAGCGGTGAGTCCTGGAACAGCAGGCGAACACGGTGGTGCCGCATGTCTGTGCTGACGTTGATTGTGAACTTTGAGACGGAGACAGACCAGCGTGGATTAGAAGAGGAGTTAATGAGCCAATGCTTAGTGCACAAGTTCAAGTTGGAGCTGTCTGTCTATCAAACATATTTAATAACTAATTAGTTAACATATCTTTAACAAACATACTGCCAGTAAGTGGAGATATTCTGTTTTTTTTGTGACATTATTCACCACTTCCCTTCTATTTTAATTCAATGTGAGCTTTTATCATGAATCCATAGCCACTTCAAAACTCAGACTGTAACTCATTTAATAAACAATTTAGTACCAACTAGAGTTTACATCTACAACTTGCCCCTGGCTGTGCTCTCGATTTTTAACCCCTCACCAATCTTTAGCCTTGCTTTATCACATTTCAAGCTCTTCTCTAAAAAAACCCGACACAGACGGACCCAGGCATTTGTGAAGATAACTATAAATAAATAATATCTAACAGATATGCTCTATCTAAGATTGTATCTTTACATGAAACCTAATGAACCATCTGGTTGGTTGGCACTACACAGCTACTGAATAAGTATTTTATTATTCAAAATGATAACAGTGAACATAAATCCCATCAACTCTTGCAAACAGTGAAAAAAAGGACAACCAAGAGATACTGACCAGGGTCAGTGTCATGCCCATGACCACAGGGGTGAAGATAAAGTTGAGTGTGGTGACCTGAAGCACATAGCAGTCAGAGTCCTGGTTCGTGTGAACATCTTCATATTGTCTGGGTAAGTGCAAGGACTTGGCACAACCATTCTTACTGTGTCCCTGCTGCGATGGAGGCAACCAGACAAATATACAAATCATAAACATGACAGCAGCAGTCACAGTAGAAAACTTGAATTGTAAAGAAATGTGATTCTAAGGGGAGCCCTTTACCTGCTTTGCAAACTTGAAGCTGAACTCCCACAATACCTCTGGTCGAGTCCCAGACACTCTTTGGACCCAGAAAAGTAAACACTGCAACAGGAAAAATTTATCAGATAAATCGTCAGTTTCTACAGTGCAAGGCTAGGAGATCAGATATTTGTCTTGGTGTCTCATAACTGGTTATATATAGGTTTGATCAAAATTGAGTTTTCCAATCCACTCATGAGGACATTCGCATGAAAACAACAAAGACCTTAAATTTGAGTCAATAACAGCAACATGCCATCCGATCAGAGATTGATATTAAATTAGAACAAAACTTAAGCTCCACATTCCTTACTCTACATGACAACGACAGCAACACATCTGTTCATTACCTTGGAGTTGAGCAGGGTTGTGGGTGTGGATTCTGGCAGGGCAGGAATTTTGGAGATACGCAAGCTGAACGGCTCATACAAATGGAAAAGCGAGCGAATGACACGGGCCCGTAGACAGAGCATCATGCCAATAGAGTCTGGCTGGAGACGGAATGGCAGGTCAACGTCGATCCTATAGTGTCTTTAAAAAAAGGCGACAGGGAAAGAAATCCTTAAATGTACATGCACAGATTTCAATTCTAGGAACTATCTTATAATTTTTGCATTGTTCAAAAACAGAATGAGTACCACGGGTAGTGTCATTGACTCCCATTAAAAAAAATCTAATTCATTGAATGAATGAAACCACCTCACCTTCTGTAAAGCCTGAACCAAAACGCTGCAGTACAAGTGACCGTCCAGGCATTTCTACAGATCAGTGCAAATCTGCACACGTCCTCGGGCCGAATATAGGAGGAGAGCATTAACCAAATATCCACCGGATACTCTTCCCCATCGCTGCTCTCGCTGCTCTCTGCGAAGACAAGCACGCAAACACCACATAACCCAGGACATCTTCAGTCTGACGTGTTCCACTGATGTGACTGTCATCAAGAGATGAGGAATAATACCCCTTCTCCTGTCAGTTTTCTTCTTGCGCGCCACTTTAGTTTCATTTTCTCCATCTTCTTCCGGGTCCAGGTCATCGCTGCTGTCCAGAGCGTCTGCTGTGACGCTCGCTGCGGACGAGAGCACTTCCTCCACGGCGCCCTGAGAGGCTTCCAGGCCGCACAGCCATTTCACTAGTTAGGGGAAAACACGCACAGTGGTAAATAACGCAGTCGGGTGACCTTCTTTCCAGAGAAGGTCAAGGGAGATTGTGCACGACCGCATTGTTTTACCTTCTTTAGCAACTGCATTCGCGACAGCCTTTTTGACCCTCCCCGACTTCACTACGGCTGGGTCGGCGTCGGCAAAATCAGCGACGGTCACTGGTCAAAGCAAACAGACACATTCTCAAATGACTATACGTTTTGGGTTTTTTTCCACAGCACACATCGGCGACAATGGAAATACATAAATAAACGCAAAAGCATATTCGACGAGGATCAACTATTTGAACTCCGGCCGGATGTGTGGCGCTCAGCGGGCTGGTTAGCTCGCTGGCTACTGTAACCGTAGCCTACCTGACTCCGAACAAATGTCCCCAGCCTTAAATTTCAGCCGTTTTCGGTTCCCTTTCTTGGGCATGTCGAAACCAATGATCTGCGAACGCTTAGCGGGGGTGCGAGTCCTGCCATGGCTCTATGGCAAGCCGAGGTAGAGAGAAAGAAAGAAAAATGATAGAGAAATTGAAAAATGCTCCCCCAGGATCTTCGGCCATCATGGAATGACGTGACGTCACAAGTAACGCGAGAGCATCGTCATGTTTAGTTTTTTTGTTGCTCCACTGCCCTCTGCCGGCGGTGTGCCGTAACAAGCACGCCTGAAGTGAAAGGCTCCCCCATAAACCTTTTTCTAAATTTCATATTAACTGACAATGAGGGTTCAATTATGCCGACCAACAAAGAAGTAAATAACCTGTAAGGAAACGTAGATTGATTCATCAGGCATCCGCTGAAACTGGAGGTTTTGGAGGAAAGAGTTTCTCATGGTATTCCTGACAAAGCTGCTGCCCATCTGACCACAGTGACCACCTACGTATATGAGTACTAATGAACGCATTTAAACACGCCCCAGAAATCATTGAGCCACTTAGACGTCAATAATAACCACCAGAGAAGGAAGACACAGGCAGAAATCATTACCACTGGTGATGTAATCACTCAGTCCCGAGAAGCATGAAGCTAAAAAGGTCCTGTGTGTTGGAATGGCTGTTGACAACATTGTCGCCAAGACCTTGAAAGCTCAGTGGCACAGATCCTCACGTCCAAGGGCAAATGCAAATTCCTTCAGCAAAATTAGTTTTTCTGTGTAATCTCTGACCAAAAGGAGCAGAGGTGATGCTGTGACCTCTGGCCTTGAGAAATGACTCCCTGGCGATTACGAAATCAACACTGTGTTTGTTTAATTTCCTTCAAATTTAGAGGTGTGTCGGAGAAGATGTCAGGGGAAATCAGCCCTCTGACGTCTGCATCTGAGTGTAGCTTCAGTGTTGTTAAAATATCTCGTGACCACTATGTAGTTTCACAGCTGTGCCCTTCTTGTAACACAGATCATTGATTTCACCTTAAAGGAGAAGTCGCCAGGTTTTTTCTCCTTATATCCAGATTGTCTGTCCTTGTATGAAGTCCTTTGTGTCAGTGACAAGAACAAGATCGGACCATTCTCATTGTTATGATTCCAACCTACAACTGCCCCAAATACCTCCGCCCTTAAAATCTGAGTAATTCTTGTAAACAGACCCCAGGGGTTCCGCCCACTGGCCAGAGTTATAAATACTGAATGGACTGAAGCACAGCTAGTTAGCTATTTAAAACAAACCTTACAGGCAGAAATACTTTCTGGCTTCAGTTTTCAGTCGAAAACCAAACTAATAAATAATATAGTTTTTTTAACCACGTCCAAAGGCTTCCTGGCAGAAAACATGTACTGCAAACTTTTCCTTGTGCAAGTAAAAAATACTAAAGTTGGTTTGCATCACTGCTTCAGTGAATCTGCTACAACCACTAGGTGACGACAGATAGCCATCGCTGCTCCTGCCAGGTCTTCTTAGCGGTTTTAGTCAGGTGAAATATAAATGAATGAAAGGCTTTCAGACTCATTATTCTGCACTGATTGCATGAATCTACTGTCTGTATGCATCTGAATTAACTTAAAGCAATAATTCCTATCTTTTCAATTGAGGTTATATGAATTACTGTTTGATTCACATCTTTTTAATGTATTTATTTTTAGAGGGACAGTGTACAGTTCAGACACGGATGTCACCATTTGATGCACCGTATCCAATTATAGCTTCAAGCTAATTCATATCCTTGCAACCTTAATTTAATGGAACTCAATTTCACAGTTTCAGCAGCCAAGCCCCTGCAAAACCTAATCAGTCGATTATCACTTAAATATATAAATCTGACTATAGCATGGTCAGTCATAAATTTACTCTTTGGTCATCATTTTTCCATGTCTGCTAATAATCATTTTATCTTTACACTGAACAGCGAATGTCGCCCAGTCATAATTTCACTCTGGATTTTTTTTTCCTTTTAAAGCAAACTTAAAGAGTTCAGAGTTTAAAACTTCAAACATGAGATGAGGAGGAATTTAAAGGCAGACACTGGGGCTTTATGACAGAATCAGGGAAATATCCTGTGTCAATGCGATAAGAAAGACTTAACTTAAATTCATGGAACTGCTTGCAACAACCATCAGTTATAATTCATATGGAAAATAACATTTGCGCTATATTTTATATTTTGTCCATTGCCAAATCAATTTTTTGCATTCTTACAACCATTCTTGTAAATGCATTTTGAAAGATTTTACTGATCCCTCAAAATTATGTTTAAAGTCAGGTAAGGAGAGGTAAGGAGAGTTCACACTTAACAATCAATCCTACATTAATACCTCATGTTGTTTTTTCTGATTGAACAGACTGAAGTGGGTTTTTTGTGTCGGCCCACGGCTAAAGGAGTTGGTCAAAACCAGACAGTGTCACAAAAAGTGATTCAAATACAGTGAACATGTGATAATAATAACAACAATAATACAATAATGAAAATAATAATAACAATAAATTGTATTTACATAGAGCCTCTCAAGGTAACCACAGCCACTTTAAAGAGATTTCCGGAGGGCGGGGGCACCAGCAGACAGGCACTGGGGGCCAGGGTGGAGGGATTTGTAGGTGAGAAGGAGGATGTTGCACAAGGAATAAAACACAATTGGATTAAAAGGGTAATCCCAACGGGACAACCAACTGAACGTAGCCAGTCCATGTCAGTTAAATTAAAGACAATTCACAAAACTAATAGCACACAGCACATCATATACTGCTGCTCTTGAACACACAGTGGTTACATCGACGTCTTGTTTGTCAAATTCGATTTAGTCAAGTCCGGAGTATGTCATTCACAGTAAAACACGGTGTTAGAAGATGCCTTCACCCTCGCATAACAAAATGTAGGGGAAAGCATGTTCTCACGACTAATAATAACGAACCCAATGTGCATGTCGATCCTGCAGGGCGCGCTGCCTGCTCCAAGTGCGCCAACTGCTGGGTGAAGCTGACGCCACCAGAACGCGCATCGTGTCTCAGGATCTGTCAGCTCATGAACGTGCCCAGTGGTGCTGATGAGAAAGTTCATCATCCGCCGAGTGCGGGTCAGGTCTGTGGTAACATGACACAAGTGTGGAATCATGATTTACAGTATATAGATAGACATGAATGACCATCCGGCACTCATCTGTTTTGCATGCGCATACGGTGCAACACCCTTATAGGCTGATCGTGGGGAGTTGGTCCCTCGTTTCCAGAGCCGTGGTGACAACTGCAGATTCCCGTGTGTGTGTGTGCGTGTGTGTGTGTGTGTGGGAGGAGGAGGAGGGGGAGTGAGCTCGGTGGCGGTGTGGAGAGATGGAAGCGGAGAAGGCGGATGCAGATAAGACTCGCTCTCGCCGTCCCCAGGACTGAGGACGCAGATTAGACGTCTCCCCTCGGATGCTACGGACTATGATCGCCGTCGTGCACGCGGGCACCACCCCTCCGAGCGCGCCCGCCCGTCTCTGAGCTGTCAATCAAATCACGCCGGGATTTCTACATGTGAGTGCACGGCGCGGCGGACTGGGCGGATCTGCACACTGCGTGAGGGAAACGCCGGTTGATATGGATGAAAGGTCGACCATCGTCTCGGCATCCCCATCACTCTGATCAGGTAAGGCGGCGGGGAGCGTGAGAATGCACGTTCGGCTCACGGGCAATTTCATGTAACGGGAATGAGGCGCGTACCTGAGATTGCACGCTGTGCGTTGCCACGGGGCGTGAAAAGGCCCTCTTATCGTTATTGTAAATCGGATTATCAGCCTTGTAATCCACACCATTTACCTCCGTAATCCCGCTATAGCGACACTTGTCCTATAGCGTTGCCCCGACCACAGGGCAGGGAAGATGATGTGCGAGGTGATGCCGACCATCAGCGAGGGAGACTCGGCTGGTCCTCCCAGGGGCACCGGCAGCGTCCCGAACGGCTCGGACCAGGAGGCCAACTTCGAGCAGCTGATGGTCAACATGCTGGACGAGAGGGACAAGCTGCTGGAGTCCCTCCGGGAGACCCAGGAGACCCTCATCGCGTCTCAGACCAAGCTGCAGGGGGCGCTGCACGAGAGGGATGTGCTCCAGCGGCAGATCAACGCCGCGCTGCCTCAGGTGAGCTGCAGCCGGCCTCGGGAGGGGGCCACTTGCTTTGGGATGATTTGATCAGAACTCTGATTGGGAGGATGGACCACGAAGCAGGTTAAATAAGGGCCTTTATGGTATCTTGCCTCATGACACCTCATCCCAAGGCCCTGTCTTGAAAAGGACTGTGTGTCCAAATAACAAAGAGTTCTGTGTGAAATATGCATGTTCATACAGTTGCATATATTCTGAATGAATCCAGGGCCTGGTGATATCTAGACTGAACATGGGCTGGGTTTCGCCCCATGCAGGCGCCAACCAGCAGATCAACCCTGCTATGGTGCAAATGACAATTTTTGGGCGGTAGTATCAGTGCCAGAGGTGAAAGACAGCGATAGATCTATAAACGCCTACTATAGCTAGACATGCAAAAGTTGAGGAGTAGGCCGACATTTAGTGTACATCTCTGGTGGGAAACTCCTCACTCCTGCATGTCCCAGGATACCACCAGGACGATAACTGTGAAGATAAGAGGAGCGTGCCACTGTATGTGGCAGCATGCCAGAGGGATCTAAATGTCTAGGTACGAATGACAGGTGGCCTGAAAGGGGACGGAGGGTTTATACTCACGAGAAGATCGTTGACTCTGATTGTAGAGGTCTGGGCCCGGTGTCGAGAGCTGCGCTGTCACACAGACGGAGCAGAGCACACCTAGCATTATCTAGATTGTAACAACCTCACCTCTGTTGGTGCTGACCTGCCTGTCAGTGCTAATGTCAGTGATAGGGGATGATGGTGAACTGGGGTGTATTTGTACTTAGTCTTTGTACCCCGTGTGTGTGTGTGTGTGTGTGTGTGTCTGAGAGAGAGAGAGAGAGAGAGAGAGAGAGAGAGAGAGAGAGAGAGAGAGAGAGAGAGAGAGCTGAATAAGGGCTGGTGCAGTCACAGAGCATGACGACAATGAAGCCTCAGCACATAGAGCTGTGTTACCCTCTGACCCTCTGGTCTAAATGCGTGGCATGATGTCATTGGTGTGTGTGTGTGTGTGTGTGTCCGTGTGTCTGTGTGTCCATGTGTGTTAGTCTGGGTGTATGAGAGGGAGAACCATGCTGACTCTGACAGCCTCACTGCAGACTCTCGTGAAAGAAACATGGCTGCTTGCTAGTGTACATGGCCCTAGGCTGCTTGCTTCCACACATGTATCTCTCTGTGTGTGTGTGTGTGTGTGTGTGTGTGTGTGTGTGTGTGTGTGTGTGTGTGGCAGGATGAGCAAGTGGGAAGAGGGTGTCATGCTTCTTTTCTAATCCTGCTTGGTTCAGCGTAATGTGTTTTATTCCAGCAATAATAAAAAGTATTAGTTATACAGGCATAGACCTCAGGGACATTATGCAGATATTATGACTGGCGTGTATATGCATAAGCTGTCTTCTTCTGGCTCGCTTTCTCCAAACTGTACACACACACACACACACACACACAGGAAACACACAGCGGTGGTCATTTCCACACCAGCCTCAGAGCAGGGATGATGCAATGAACAGTGGGTGAAGCAATACTGAGAAATGAGAAAAATCTCAGTTGGAATTGACTTCTGCTCAGTTTTGCTGTGCTCTGTTTGAGAGTGAGAATCGTCTGGCCCCGATTCATCACTGGAAATTGAAGAGTGCTTCTTGTCGAGATGAGGGGGAAGTGTGGAAAAATTAACATACTGTATCTGATCTCTCAAGTTTGGGTGTGATGAATATATTAGAGCAGTGTGGTAGCAGTTGGTGATGCTGCTGACCTCACCATCCTATATGTGCCAGTGGTAATTAGGCTGATTCGCAACTGCACACATGACCACAGTTGGTGTGTTTATGCCCTCAACCACAATACAGTTTCAGAGCTCTCCATTTGCTCTTGCTGCCTCGGCGGTGTAGCCCTCCAGTCAGTCGTGTCTACATGTGTGTTGCATGTGAGATGTATTTTTTCCCCTCTCTGTGTTCAGATCTCTCTGCTCCTAAGTTGTAGACTGATGTATGAGTGTTGGCAGAGCAGGACAGCCTTTTTGGCCCAAATCTAAGCATTCGTCTCTTTCCCTTTGCCCAACATTTGTCATCTTCTAGGTGTGTGTGTGTGTGTGTGTGTGTGAGTGTGTGTGAGTGTGTTTGTGTTTTTGTAATGCCTTCTGTAGGTTCCCTGACTCCATGGGACTGGTCTGACCCAGAACTGTCAGATCATAGTCTCTCTCTACACACACACACACACACAAACACACACACACATGCAGACACACAAATACAAAATTCAATGGTCTATGGTGTCGTCATTGTTAAAAATACATAAACACCTCATCACCTTGGCATCAGTGTTCAAATCTATGTTTGCTCCACCGGCTTCAAAAAATGGGACAATGTTTTTACACACGCACGCATGCACGCACGCACGCACACACACACACACACACACACACAAACACACTTGGATGGATATGTTCATTAGCTACAGAGAATAGTTTCAGATTAACATGTCAGCCCATTACGATGCATAATGCTTCTAATACACCCCTCAGAGATGGGCTTGCCCACAGACAAATTAGGTTTTAAACACACACAGAGACGTACATACGCATGCTTGCACACACATGCACACACACACACACACACACTGTACACAACGCCTGTTTCTCCTCTGTGTGAGAATAACTGTTCTGAATCAATGCGTTGTGAGAAAAAAAAGCATCTGTCCACACGTATGTGTGCAACTCAGAAAGAGAGCAGACAGTCTGTGTCAAAACAAAGCAATCAATTCAATATGGTTCTATATTATACTTTTTTGTATAATTTAGAACTGTACAAGGATTCTGAAATGTGCTATTGTTAAAGGTGTGATATTGCATTATGTTTAGAAGCTGATGTTAATATTTTTGGGGGGCAAAAATCAAAAAGGGTGACATTTTGGGAAATGTGAATTGTTGACTTTCTGTTGAAGAGTTATATGGTACAGGATCGATACCACACTCTGTCAGTCGTATTTTTGACATGTCTGTTAGGGCACAGATTAAACTAATAATATGCAATGCACTAATCATCTCAGTTTTAGAAATGCTTGCAGGGAAACTATTGAACTTCTGACAGAACCATGGGAGTTTTATGTTCAGGTGAACGCCTCCCAGCTGTAGCTTCATGCTAAATGCATATAGTATATAGTTCCTCAATATATAGAAACTTATAATAAATAAGTTCCTCAACAGATTCCATGGCTCCAGTAAGGGACCTCCATGTAAACAATATGTAATTTATGTCCTGTGACACCATAGACCACCAGTTTTTTTTTTTTTTGGTAAGCGGTTTTTGCAATTTATGATGGTATATGAGTTTCATGGTGTGTGTGTGTGTGTGTGTGTGTGTGTGTGTTTGTGTGTGTGTGTGTGTGTGTGTGTGTGTGTGTGTGTGTGTGTGTGTGTGTGTTTGTGTGTGTGTGTGTGTGTGTGTGTGTGTGTGTGCTGTGATGTTTGGACACCTGTTCCAGGCGGACACAACACTGGCTATTTTTACCAGCATACAAATACATAGAGAGCAACGCATACACACACACACACACCCGCTATGTCCTTCCAAAACAACACTGCCTCTTGTTCTAAATTCTAACCCCTCTGTCTCCACTGATACTCACCTAAATACATAGACACACACACACACACACACACACAACGTTTTGTATTTGTGTTGTTTATTTGACCTCACACACGCCCACTTAACCTCTCATAGCAGTGATGGTCGCTTACCCTTGTACAGACATATAAACACACATTCTTTACGCACATACATTCACTGTAAATCGGTATGTGGAGAAGCACGTGCCTCTGTGTTTACATCTGCGAGCCCCTCTCTCTCTCTTTGCCCTTCTCATCTCGCGTCGGGCATCACTATTTCCAGGTTGGCGTGTGCTCAAATATCTGAATGTGACTCCTGTTTGTGTCACTCTTTCACTGTTTCTCTCCCGGTTTTCTTTTGTTCATTTTTCATTGCTCCTTAGTTTCGCTTTCCTTTGCTATCACTGAATGTTCTCTTTCTTTCTTTCTTTCTTTCTTATTTTCTCACCCCCTCTGTTTATCAAACTTGTCAATAACTCACTCGTCCCTTAACTCCTCAATAAGCAGGCAGTTGTGATCTGCTCCTACACTCCTGCAGCTGCCACAGTCCAGTATGGGTATGAAGGTGAGACAAATTGCTCACTGTTCAAAGCATCTGTCTATAACAACACAACAGCCAGGCACCAGCTATTTCCTCATTTGATCTACACGCTGCATTTGATCTAAACATATGATAAGATACAGTGGGATATTTCGAGAGAAACTGCTGTACTGCCGTGGAGTAATACACTGGGGATGAGGAGTAATACAACTATAACATGCTGAAGCAATAATGAACACAATGTTTATTATTGTAAATTCAACAATGACCAATGTGGAGAAGATTCATTTGTACGAAAAGAAAATCTGGAACTTACAAATACATAACTGGGGTGGGGCATAACCCACTTTTCATAGCCCTGTCAAGTACTGTAACAAACGCTGGCAAGAATTGTCTTTACTCATTCTTTCATCTGATAGTTTTACACTGTATTTTATTCAAGCAGGTTGTATGGCTGTTTCGGCAACATCACAGAGCAACCGTACACCAGCCTACATCTTGTTTTTGCTGACAGACAGTAGTTCAGCTTCTCAACTTACTGCAGTGCTGCACAAGTGTACCAAAGGATGCTGGGTGTGGTCAGAGGTCAAGGACAGTGAAACACTGCCCTTCAGCTCGACGTTGAAGTACTCCAGCATTTGAGAAATTTTGCCTCGTGTTAAACGTATCATATCGGTGCTAGAATCAAAACATTTCAACCTAGAAGGGCACTCAGTCGCCTTAAATCCTATCAAACCTTAAAGCTAAGTCAACGAAAAACAATGCAGATCATGAAATGATAAACTCAATTGCGAATGAATGATAGGCTGATAAAAGGACAACATTATCAGCCTATCCACATTATCTCAGCTACACATTGGTGGTAGTTACAAGTTTCGAACCCAATTTGTTACTGTACAGCGGCTGAAAAAAAATCCTCCCTGCATACGAAACCACATTTGAATATGCTAGATCTGTATTTTTATTTGTGCACACTCATAGATATCAGTTTATCCATCCCCGTAAATGTGCCTGATCCAAGATCCATGAATTTTTCCCTGGGAAAACTGTTAAAAGGTGAAAAAACGCAATGTTAAAGAAAGTCATTCAAAAAACTCCTGGCCGAATCCAAATGTCAAAATTCCATGGGTTCTTTCTTGGCCCATGTCCCATCAAAGTTTTGTGGAAATCTGTTCTGCAGTTTTTGCATAATCCTGCTGACAAACAACAACAAAAATGGACAGGGGTGAAACCATAACCTCCTTGGTGGAGATAATGATACCCAGACTTTCTCATGACATAATTCTAAATATTTTAATATGACCTTCTTTGAATACTACAGTTTACTTACTCTATAAAGATATCAATTAAAAAGTGTAGCCAGGATTTAAATTCAATGCAAGGGATAAAATATAAAGAAGCCGACCCTAGACCTTAATCAACCCCAGTATTGCAATGAATAATACCCCCATACCTATTATATGGTAATGGCTTTGTCTGCTAATAGAGAGCAGGATATTTCACACTACTTGAACCAAAGCCAACAGAAGGAACCTTGCAGGCTTGGTACGCAGCCATCATAGTTACTGTACTAGAGGTGTGTTTTGCCTCCAGGTATCATGTGAGAGGGAATGAGTGTCAGAGCGAATATATTTTTACACTGCAGGAGAGGGAAGAGCTGCTCCAAGGTCCCCTCCTGTGCAGTGCTTGGACGTGGCCTGAGGTTATCATGACACACATCCAGCAAGGCGCAAACACTCTTACTCACACATGCACCCACCCATCTACGAACAAATAACAACACACTGCCCGCCTTTTCTTAAATGTCAGCCTGCGTGTCGTCCCGAGTCGGTGTGTTCGTACGTGTGAGCATGCCCACAGCCAGTGTTGCTTATGCATGGATGGCCGAGGCAGCTTTGTGCACCGCGATAGGAGAATATTGAGGAGGGTGAGCGAAGTCAGAAAGGAAATGACCACATCTCATTGGTCTGCTGCTGAAGCCTAGATCTTATGTTGTGTGTGTGTGAGTTACGTAAGCACCAAATACTGGAATTTGGGTTGATGTGGAAGAAAGTGGAGCATGAAGTGAGCAGCTGAATGTCACCAAGACTCTTCTGAAAGAAGAGAGGGTTCACCTAAATGATTGTCCACATTCTTACCCTTACCCTAACTACACCAGCGTCTTCTTTTTCTCAACCATCTCCAATCTTTTTTAAGTATGTTTTGGGGCATTTCATGTGAGTTTTTACAGAATGTGGAGAGACGATAGAGAAAAGACGGATGCATCATGGTCGGAGTCTGAACAGTTTGGCCAAAGAGGTGCACTGATTACCTCTTAACGTAAACATAATGGTTTCCTACCAAACTTATCCATACACAACTTCAACCGTAGCCATTTAAAGGGGGGAAAGTGTCAGAGTTTCACTACTTGGTGTCTTATTTCAGCGCTCAGGTTGTCTAAACAGTACAGCGAGGGAATTTTGAGCAGAAACGCGCAATAGCCAACGAGAACAAGCTGACCAAGAAGCATCACTAATCGGATGTTGTGGAAGCAATTGACAGTAACCTTCCTACAGGTCCAGAGCACTAGGATGTTAATATGGAACAGCATCTCCACGGTAGTGGAAGGTCAGAGAATGTATTAAAATGACAAAATTTCTAATGAGCACAGGTTTCTCTCTCCCCTCCACCTGTGTACAAAAAACAAATAACCTTAGCTTGAAGCAGGAGCTTGCACGATCCCCATTTGAGACTAACAATGCATTTTTATTTCCAACCACTCCAGCTTACGCTGCAAAAATGTATCAGCCATGCTGATTCTGTCTACTCAGCCATGACTTCTACCACAAGCTTTCCTTGTATTTTGTTTTTTTTGTGCAAGAAACAAAACATTCATTTAGTACTAACACGAAGTGTGTGGTCCTTTACTGAATCGTCTGGTGTGTGCGCTCCTATGATTCAAATGTTAAGAATTGGTTTAATCTGTTGTAGTGTCTATGTTAAAAAGATTTGAAAGTTAAGATTATTACTGATTCAAAACTGATTCAATGCCTTTGCCTATAAGTCATCTGCTGAGAGCATTTCTATCTCTCAGGAGATGACTGACATCACACCTCTCTCTCTGTCTGCATCTCTTTCTTATCCACTCTTCCTCCTCATGTTGTTTCGTCTTTGAGCACACCAAGAAGCACCCCAAAGTGGGGTCAAACTGGCTCCTGGCAAGGGCCAGTGCACAGCTTTCAGGCCCCTGAGCACTAATAGATTATCAGTGTGCATCTCCCCCACGCTGCCCCTGCCACACCACGGCTTCGGCGCTCTATCTCTCCGTAGCATCCATCCTTCGCTCCCCCCTTCCCTCTGCCAGTACCATCTGGCTCTCAGCACCAGGCACATTTAGCTCAGCCGGGCGCCAATTTGTCCCCCTGAAGAGTGAGGGAAGGTAGAGTAGGACAGAAAAACATACACACACGTATACTCTCTCTCTCCCTATATATATATATATATATATATATATATATATATATATATATATATATAGTAAGATATAGTAAGATTTCAAAAAGAGCAGGTCATGAAAAAGAAGTCAAGAAGTTAGTCTGAGGGTAAAAAATCAGGCCTGACTGTCAGCAGCAGTGAGGGACATGCTTGGGTAATAGACAACGCAGAGTCACTGTGTGTGTGTGTGTGTGTGTGTGTGTGTGTGTGTGTGTGTGTGAGAGAGAGAGAGAGCAAAAGTTCCCTCTCCCTAGTAATAAGAGCAGAGTGATTGGAGTTGCAGGACCACCAGAGGGGAGGGCGAGAATAATGAAGGAGGGGGGTAGGAAAGGACGGAATGAGAAAAGAGGAGGAGGAGGAGGAGGAGGAACAGGGGATGTGAAATTAAGTTTTCCAGCCAGCAGTTTAGCCCATGGCCCTGCCATGTCTAACAACTACACTATTGGAACTCTGTCAGTTCACTTTCCCTCCTGGAACTCCTCCAGAATGTAATATAAGGCATCGGTGGGGGGGCGGCAGAAAGAAGGGTGGGAGAGGGTCTTGAAGCCTATATACGCTTTTGAAGACTTAAGACAGAAATCGAGACAGTACATGCAGACAACTACTCTCTCAAACACTCATATACAGTAGTAGGGGCGACATCTTCCAGACCCCAGTTTTTCTCAGCAACAGACTTAAGCAGCCGTAGCAGAGGCAGCGGCATCAGAAGCTAAGTCCCCAGCTGGACCCTTAAAGGGATTTAGAGGACTTCAAAATGCTTCATCTGCTCCATGAAATACGGCTTGTCAGTGTCTCACAACTTAGCCCCCCTTCCTCCGCTGCTGTCAGTCAATAACACACTCGCATTGCTCCCCCCCCCACACACACACTCACAGATCTGAGGGAGCATGGTGATGCAAGTGAAATGCAGGATTTGGGAGAAGGACACAGTGGTAGGACAAATATTGCTGTATATACTGTAGCGAATGGCTCCAGTGAAACATGTATTTTGGGCCACAGGAACTTATCACACCCATTATGTGTTCTTGTCTGTATTTGTTTAAGCATTTGTGTTATATATACTTAAACTAAAAACTAAAAATGTTATTGTAACTGATTGGGAAAGATGGTAGACTTTAAAACTAAGTACCAGGTTGTAAGAAATTGAATATATCATTCTCTCCGATAGTATCCGATACTCATGGTGATCAGAGGCTGAAATCTTAAGTGAGAACATGGTTCAAGTGATGAATGGCCCACACCTAGTCAGCACTTCCCGGTAATGTTAACTGTCAAACTGGGATAATACATCACACACAGGCAGAGCCACACATGCACACGTGCGCGCACACACACACACACACACACACACACACACACACACACACACTAACTGTGTCTCACAGAAAAGAAAATGTGAATGAGCCAACTCAGAGCACCGTCATGGCCGACTAGACACACTGCTCTGAGTATAGATAAATACATCATGGTATCCACCGACATCAGACAGTCCTCAAGGCTGATTGAAACAGCACGAGTTCACAAAGTATGTACTGGAGAAACTAATAAGATGTTTTTGGTGCAGGTACATCCACACAAAGCTCTTGGATCGTCTCCGGTATTGAATCAAGATCCAATCATTCAGCAGCACCTACAACATGCCTCAGTTCTCAGACGCAGTCTGTTATTTAATTACTTTCCAGCGTCGTTCACAGACATGTTAGTGTTACACACACACACACACAGTTACACACACACACACACAGTTACACACACACACACACACACACACACACACACACACACACACAAGCTCTATCTCTCCTACTTTGAGATCTGTGGAGAAGATATTCTGCTGCTTTTTTTTTAATCATCTTTGGTTTCTATCATTTTTGTGTCTTCTTGATTTAAGTAAAGCACGAGAACCTGTTCTTTGAAAACGGTCTATGAACAACGTCTCAGTCCAGATCCAGTGTTCAAACGTTACACTGATCTGTTCTCTCTCCTCTTAGTCTCAGTCTCTTCTTTTTTCCCCCCTTCCCCGGTCTCTCTGTCTCCCATGCTCCCTGGCTCTCTGTCTTATCATTGGTGATGACTTTAAGCGTGTGCGCTGAGAGGTCTATTAGTTAGCTATCCTTCCGTCAGATAATGCCACATGTCTCTCGGTTACCTCACACTGTACTTACAGCTTTGCCCGGACTGCTTCAGGTGGGAGAACAGCTGCTCGGGTTTTATATTGGGGCGAAAATCATATTCTTTTATTTGTGTTAGCTTGATGAAGCAAAGCCGGGCAAATCTTGAAATGTTGTTGTATTAAGATAGTTTATTTACCATATCAAGTGGGGGTGCATATGTATATGTCCTTTGGCAACTGTATATTTGCACTGAATTGACCTAAATCAGCTCATTAGACAAGCAAGGCCATTGAGTCTTCATATCTCAACGCTAACCTGAAAACATTATGTTTTTTTCTGCATGTACCCTCAGGTATGCTCATATGTGTGTGTGTTTGTATGTGTGGGCATGTACATCTACACACCTCGTTGCAATGGCATATTACATTGTTTCAATGGAACCAAGGAAACATTTGCTTTGCGAATGTGTTGTGTAGGTCTTGTACATCTAATGTCAACGCCTGAACGGCTCCCACATATTTTAACTGATGCACACACGCAAACTATCATGACCATGGCCAGCTCCGTCTGTCAGTGATTAAGGTCAGTAAGCATCGTTTTGCCCCATAAGAATAATGGGGGCTGTGATGTGGCCTGCCCCAGTGCAAGAAGAACATCATTCACACTTAGATGCTTTCCTCTCTCTCTCTCCGCTGCTGCTGCTGCTGCGCCCCGCACCATCTCTTCCTGCCCTCAGTCTCACACTCCACCCCTTTCATTTGCTCATGCTAATTCTCGCTCAGTCTGGCTCTCTGGCACACGAACACAATCAGGCTTAAACTACACAAACACAGACTCACAGGCCCTGACATTAGATGCCTCCAAGCTGTTTTTGAACACCTTGCATTTTAGCAGCTCACCTTAAACCTAAAGGAAATGATTCATTGTAAACACTTTAACAGCATACAGTAGAAGTGCACTGAAAAGTCACTGCGACTGTTTGTTTTTTCCATTGGAAATGGCAGAAAAATGAACAGTACGTTTATTTTAAAAAAATCCTCCCACTAAGCAGCTCCATATCATTGCTAAAAATATCCCACAATCTTCATGTCTACACCTATTCCTTCCTTTCTTGAGGGTTATCACGCGATGTGTAACTGAAATATTGTAATTCTTTTTAAAATATCACAGCTCAGCTACAGCATAAAAATGTAATTAATTCTTTATGGAAACCAGTGTGTACAACGAGACAAGTCAGACAGTTGTGAATGAGAGATGGAGATGGAGGTAGTGCCCAAAGCTGAGTTACATAAAGGTCATGTGAAGCATTGCAGCTTGCATCAGACAGGGTCACCCCCACCCCCCACTTCCGCTGCCATCCTCCAGCATTCCTCTCCATCCTTTGCCTCTCCAGTTTCAGTCACATCCTTTTGTCATTGTGATGTGTTCATTTTTGCCTCCTCCTATCGGATCCTGCATTTCCCCTCGTCTCTCAGCCAGTGCTGGCATGTCAGCATCCTGTGTCAGCAAACGAATGGAAACCTCTTCTCTTCTCTTCTCTTCTCTTCATCGGGCACCAACAGATCTGTGCTGTAATTGGTCTAGATTGTTCTGTGGACTTTCTGCTTGGGCGTTGGGTGCATCGTAGTATCGGGACGCACGCACGCACACACTGACACACTCACACAGAAACACACGCTTAGTTTCTCTATTTCTTTCC
>NC_061520.1:16822500-16837500 GCF_022379125.1 Scophthalmus maximus
TGCTTGTTTTAAGTTCATTCTAAAAAAGATTACCCTTAAAAAACTGCTTGTTTTTTCAAGGATGAAAAAGAATGATGCATAACAGATGACCCCTGAGAAAAGTAAAAAAAAAACAGAAGCTGAGCACATGTTGGTTAGTTATTCAAGCTTCATCATTCCAAATGATGGTTGCAGGATGCTATGTTTCCAAAATTTAATCATAACCCAAAGACAGAACTGTTGTCTCAAATATTAGAATGAAAGTGGCACATAGATAAGTTAATGAGGCCACACAAGGAAATCAGTGTAATATTGAAAATTCATCAAAATCCTTTCAGCTGAGTCTGAGCGATTCTGAACGACCGCACACAGCCAGACTGGCGGTCCTAGTGCAATCTGTGCTTAACGTGATTTCAGTGTTTAACACGAGTGTGAGCCCCCTTCAATCAAGTGGTCAAAGGACTGTTTTTATGTTAGGGAACAATGAATAAGTAATGAATGATAATCATGTTGGGTTTACGAACCTCTGGATACGACCACTCTGGGGAGTAGTCTGTCACGCCAAACAGCCTCCCAGTCTCCTGGAGCAGTCCCAGAGCTCCCTGCTCCACCTCCGAGCCCTGCAGGTGGCCTGCTCCTGTGCCCTGCTCCTCTCCCGCTGCCCCCTCCTGGGGTATCAGAACCCCAGTGACGGCGGCTCCCACCCCACCCCCAGACCCCTCAACTGAGATGAAATCATTGATGAGATCAGAGAACTGGCTTCCAAATGAAGCCTCGAAACCTTCCAGACTGATGGCTGATCCTGCCCCGGCGGTTGTAGCTGACACACCCCCACCTTGCTGAGGAAGAGGAGAACTGTAGAGCGCACCCTCGATGCCTGTACCAGCGGCTATCGACTGGGGACTGGCCACCACTGAACTGCTGGCCCCTGGCAAGCTTATGCCATTACAGAGAATCTCATTTCCCCCTCCCCCTCCCCCTCCTCCACCCTCCTCTCCTCCTCCATTGTCATCTGTGGGTTGCAGGTAGTGCTCCGTGTCCACACTTGCATAGGCCTCGTGAGGATCCCCAGGCTTGAGTTGTAACCCTACTCCATTCGCAGTGGCTTTGTCCAAGCCCCCCACCTCTCGATGTCCCCTGCCGCCTGACTGGTCGACGTTAGTGTCCTGTGTTGTCAGGGGAAAAGAGCCCACTGCTCCTCCTTGACCGTTCCTTCCACACAGGGCCTGCTGCTCTAGGCTGGCTTGGTGGAGGTGTGCATGCGGCTCTCCATTGGTAACCGGAGAGTCTGTTGGCACCGTGGGCAGACCTATGTAAGCTTGGGCCTCACCTGATTCCTGGGCTCCCTCAGCACCATTTGTCTGCAGCTGGGAGGGCTGGCTTGTCTGTGGGGAGGCCTGGAGGAAGAGGCTCGGGGAAGGGTGGTGTGTAGTCTGGCTCAGACTTGGGACGCAGGCGGATGACATAACAGCACTGAAGTCCATTTGCTCCAGGGTGGTGCTGGGGCTGAGGCCTGTTCCCTCTCCCACATAGCTGCTCTGAGTGGCCAGCGGCTGCTCCAGGGTTATTGTTTCCGTCTTGATGTTGTTGACGAGGGCTGGGTTGTAGAGGAAGCCATTAGCGGAACAGTGGAGTCCCCCATCATCACCATTACACCCCTCATTCTTCCCTCCGCCTCCACCATACGTCTGGCCCTGCTTGGGATTGTTGAGGAAGCAATCGGGGTCAAAGGTCATGGTGGTTTCAGGAAGGCTGACTGCTCCACCAGAGTCGAGAGAGCTGGACAGGACCAACTCTCCTCCCTCCCCTAAGCCCACCCCACCAGGAAACGATGCAAACCTCTGGTTTTCGGGGGCGACTGCCAATAGGATGCCAGCAGTGGTATTATCATGGGTGGAGGCCAGCAGGTGGGTGTGGCCAGCAGAGTAAACCGAATCTCCAGTCAGAGTGGTGACCTCAGACATGAACACAGCTGTGCTCTGTGGCAGGCCAGCCCCAATGGAGAGAGCAGGACTGTCAGCTATGTCACTAGTGATGGACAACGGGGAGCTCTGGGTGGTGTCAGGGACCTCCACCTGGTTGTTTGAAGTGGAGGAGGACACCTCCATGCTGCTCTGCGGGAGTAAGGAGGGTTTGGTTATCCTGCCATTCCTCCTCTCTCCTCCGCCCACTCTGCTCCTGCCCCCTCCTGGACTGGGCTCTGTCTGGCCTTCTGACACATCGCTGTTCTGGACCTCTGTGCCATCTGCTTCCTCCGCTCTCTGGCCTGCCGCTACGCCCGTACCCACTGCAGGTCCACCCCCTGCTGCTGCCCCCGATTCCTGCTTGGACGAGATGATGCGCTGCTTGACACTGGAACATTTCTGATGCAGGCTGCTTCCAGCACCTGCCAGACGAGACACGCAAGGGAAATGTAACTTTAAGATAATGTATACTGTCATCATATTACAGGCCAATCTATAAAGTAATGTTGCATTATATACATAAATATATATAATTAATTTGACATTGTGTAATGGCGCCCTCCAGTGTTCAGAGTCTACACTACAAAACTCAATTCATGAACGGTGATATCAGTGTGCCGCAGATGCTCTAGTGTTCAAAAATTCAAAATACATATATGCAATTTTTTTTTTTACTTCTTTTACATTTCAGTTCTAACATCTGAAGGTTTTCCAGTTTCTGAACTAGTTGTCTTCCACATTCTCAGGATTGAGCCAGAGTAAAACAACAAACACGCTAGAGTTTAAGTGTCAGACACGTAATGCCCATAAAATCCCACTGAACACAGAAGGATCAGGTCAGTGATTGAGAGACAAGAGCTAGAAAAAGAAATGCAGAAATATATATATTTTTTGCGAACAAATTAGGGCGGACAGAGGGACAAGGGGGAGCATGATTCAGAGAGGAGATTGACCACTGAAGAAGTACTTAAGTCAACAAGCCACTTAGATATGGGCAGCTGTCCTTGTTTTCCCTTTCAAACCAGATCAAAAGATGGGTGAGATTAGGTAAGTCTGTGTGTCTATGTGTGTCAGTGTGTGTACTGGAGTTATCTACTCCCTGATGCTCAGCCATGAATAATACATGCTGGATATTTCAGGCACCTCTTTTCTCCCTTCCCTGTATTCTTCTCTTTCTTGTTTGCAATGTTTTGCTGCCTCTAGGTGGCAGCATGGCGCTGACTTTTGGAATCATCAAGTCTATAAATCTGTTTAAAGCCTGGGCGAATACAACGTAAATACAGACTGTCTCATTGAAAGGTGGCTTTTTAAAGAACAACGTGTTATCTTGAAATGTATCCCTGCCTTGTTAAGTGTTGTTATCATTTGATATAAACAGCAAGGATGTTAGTTTCCAAATATTCTTCATCAAAATTTAAACATAACATTACCGTTAATGTCTGAACACATCTTTAGGGAAGTACAATCGTTTCTGTTTTTTAGCTTATGGCTTCAGCGACATATCAAAAGATCTGAGCTGAATTATTAACACTGACAAAATTTGATATTTTTCTTTCATGCAAAAGAGATATTTTCACATGATCTCCCCTGAATTGTTGTAAGCACCTGTTGTCTCATCTAATAAGTGGTGGCAGTGCTCCAGACTGTGCCCCCTTCCACTGCCAAGTTGTTTATAAAGCCTAAAAACAAGCCAGTGAACCAAATGATCTGTTTTAGATTTACTACACTGGTTTCCTACAGATTAATTTTGAAGCTTGGCTAGTGTAGGTCATCATCTTTTTCATCACCACTGTACCATGACAAGTTGTATTGTTATTGAGCCAAGGTGACTCATATCCTCGGGTTTAAGAAAAGCGTGAGGGCTGAAATACGAGAGCTTAGGAGTAGGAGGGAGGTGAGTGCTGAGATGACAGTAACACTAACTCACACATAGGTTTGAGTTGCCCAATGAGCTCCTCCTTGCTCCACTTGGCCCACTCCTTCCTGTCTGTGTTGATGGAGCAGAGGACAGGACCACATGGCTTCCCGCTATCATCAACTGCCGGTACATTCAGGTAGTGCACCAGCACAATGTCTGGGTTCTACAGCACAAGGGCACAAACACAACCAGAGACATGCATGTACTTGCTGTGAGATTAACACAAGGCTATGTTCATTAATTCATTGTAATGTTCTTACAGTGTGTAGGGAGGGAGAAAAGAGAACGATAGAGTCAATTTACAAAGAAAGTGGAGGTTGGGGAAAAGCAGAGGGAAGGGAGGAAGAAAGGAATGTGGAGGTCAGGGAGGAGGTCGGATATAGCGTGTCAGATAAGATTCTCACACATGCCCATAAAAGATTTAACGGCTCAAGCCCACTCATCACTCTCTCTAACACTGCAGAGTATGTGGAAGTGTCTACATGTGTGTTTGTGTGTGTTTATAGAGAGAGCGAGAGACACAGGGGGGAGAGAGAGCAGTTCACAGTAGTTCTCACTATACTGTAGGCCACCAGCAGACCTATGGAATTTCGACCCCATGAATGATTCAACAGGTGCGTTCAGGTGTGTGTAGGTGTGTGTGTGTGCGTGTGTGTGTGTGTGAGAGAGAGAGAGAGAGAGAGAGAGAGAGAGAGAGAGAGAGAGAGAGAGAGAGAGAGAGAGAGAGAGAGAGAGAGAGAGAGAGAGAAGCTCCTCTTGATGAAAGATTCAGTAGACAGACTCAGGTGAGGGGGAGGACCTGCTGAGGTGGAACACTTTCCTCTCCAAAAGAGGATGGCACAGTGGGCTGCTACAGCACCACAGTGTGCAATGTTACAGCACTCACAGGCTGATTTATGATCATATTCACTGATGTGTTTTGATATATGTGCAAAGAGCAGAAAATAGCACATTACAGGTAAAGCAAGAATTTCCCTTCATATTTTTTGGACTGCAGGGATCCAACTAGTTTGGCATGCTGCTGAAAATGAAAACATACTGGTGAGGGCAGATCTAATTTTCAGTCGGTGGCTGGAATGCCCTTGTAAGTTTCATGTGACAAATTATGCAGGACATTCTGGTGAAGAATACATACATATATACGCATTTCCATACTTTAAATGAACATCGCCGGGTATTGAATATTTTCTTTTAAATGAACAGAGAGAGGTGAAGAGAGAGGCGGTGTAAATGTATGAGGACATGTTTAAGATTCATCATGTAACCTGTCGCTGAAGATGATGAGGTTCCGGTGACCACATCTTGCATGGACAATAGAGGGAGAGACGCGCGTGTGTGCGCGCGCACATGGGCATGTGTCTGTGTGTGTGCCTGTATGTGTGTGCGTGTGTGTGTGTGTGTGTGTGTGTGTTTGTACGTGCAACTGCTGCTCTCTGTTGTCTTTCACATGAGCAGTAGAGTGAGTCAAACATCTCTATGAAAAACAGCATGCCTTAATACCCAGGAGACACCTTTGCGTGAGTGTGTGTGTGTGTGTGGGTGTGTGTGTGTGTGTGTGTGTGTGTGTTTGCTGTTTGTAGCTCCAGGGTGTTTTCTCTGAGAGGACCACATAGAGTAATGTCCCAGTCCTTCAAGCTCACTATAAGTATAGGGAGTCAGGGTTAGATAACACTGTGCTCTGGAAGTTACAGTCAACTTTGAGCAAAGCAATGCTCTGCACTGTATGAGAGCGCTGCACAGGTCCTATAGGCCGAACATATTGTTGTTGTATTCTGGTTTTGGAACTGTTTGTGCGTAGGACACTCCACTCTGCCACACAACATCAAGTTTTATTATGAGCCCAGCTTTGTGATAGTATATTAAGTATAGTCTGCCGCATTAATTTAGAAGAGGAGGTTGTTTATTGCTGGTTTATGGTTTCATTTAGTGTTTAGGCCTTTTGAAAATCAAATGGACACTTTCACAATTTTGTGTAAAATAATATATATTTTCTGGTTGTCCAGTTTTGTGTCGAATAGTGAATCAAGCCTTAACACATAGCTGGAAAATGTCTCCATAATGTCAAAGAAATGGCCTGCGAATGACATCCTGCTATAAATGACAGCAACTTGCAAATTATCACCACACACATAAAAGCCAACCAATTTTTGTCCTGTATGTCAATACATGTGTGAGAGAAAAGGTAAGGTAAGGGATAGGGGGGTGGGCTTACCTGCAGCAGCCAATAGCATCTACGATGGAAGGTGGGGATGATGGAGGAGTGGACGTAGCAGCCATACAGACACTAGAGAAGAGGAGAGGAGAGGGAAGGAGAGGAGATTGCAGGGGTAAACAAGAAAAGAAAAAAGAAGGAATCAAGACAAAAAGTGAAAAAAGAGAAGAGGGGGAGAGGACAGTAAAGGAGAGAACAGGAGAGGAGAGCTTAGGTTATACCCACTTAGGTTGTATTGATTGCGGTGCTAAAACTAAATTGCAAACATGCTGTATGCGTTTTTTCCTAATGTCTTTTCTAAAATACCATAAATCTGTTGTTGACAATTACAGCACGAGAGATTGGGAAATTTACTGCCTCAGCAAGACCAGACACAAACCCACTCTGAATTCACAAAAAGTCACAATGTTGTCAGCGTACAGACACTGCGAGAGAGTAACAGTGAAGAGGGCTCCGAGGAGAAGGAGGAGGAGGAAGTGAGGAAAGCATTGGGTGGAAGTGGAGTGTCAAGGTGGACAAGATGAAGAGGCAGAGGATGATTACATACATACAAAATAGCGTGTACGTGTGCAGGCGTGAATATCGTCCAAATGTATGATTGCAGTGGTTTGTGTCCAGATTTGAACTATTTCTGTAATATTTTGTTTGGAAGTGTTGGTCTGCGTGTGAAATATCTCAACGCTGGTGCCTGTGCAGTGCCTGTGATACTGAATCAACACCACCATTTTTTTGTTTTTCTCAATACCATAGGTTGAAGAATATCAAATATGTTATGGTAAAGAACCTCTTTTGTTTTAACAAATTAACATTCTCAAATGCATCACTGTGTGACAGTCGTACGTGAGCTGTGACGAGAGCTTGCAATAGTCTAAAATTAGCAAAATTACCATCTAAACGGCAACACGTTCAAAGTCAGGTTTTAGTTTCTTAGCAGTTTTTGATGTCATGTTCAATGGAAACATTTTGGTCACAAAGTACAAAGGATCGATGCCCAGTCCTGATGAAGAGTGTGTTCGTGGTGTTTGACCGAGGAAGGATAAAATGATGACAGAGGTCTTCTTTCAAGGTCATCACAGCCACGCATTTACATGCATTAAGTACGAGTATCTCACACACACACAAACACACACACACGCCCAAACACCAGTACACACAAAAAGAATACACACACAAACACAAATACTCTGTATTAATCAGGCTGTATGTAATCAACACTTAAACTCGTCCTGTTGTCCTCCTTGTACACACTTGCGCACGCTTATATATTTTCTTGCCATTTTGCCTCTTTCTTAAAAAGAGCCCGCCCTCTATCTAAAGTGTGTTTTGCCAAAGGCAGAGTGCATTTCCATATATTTCCATTTGATATGAGGAGGCTCTCCATCCAGGGTTATGTTTTTCTCCAGCTTCCTGCCTCTCCCCATCCTCTTTCTCTCCCTCTGCTCATCTCGCTACTCTGCTTATTCCCCTCATTCCTGTCCCTTGCTCTACACGCTGCTTGCTTGCTTGCTGGGGGGGGGGGGGGGGGGTTCCTGAGAAGGGGTGACACAAACAATTACTGAGCAACTACCGGGGAGAGAAACCCTTTATAGATGAACGTCTGTGTATACGTGTTAAAGCACGAATGAAGAAAAATATACAGTATGTGCGATGAATGTCAATGTGAGTGTGGGGTCCTAACTGATAAAGGTACAGATGGAAATATTAGATCTCAATTATCTCATGCTCACCTTTATCACAAAACTATCAAGCCCCGTGGAAACATCCATGTTCCTCCGAACTGTCTCTCCTTCACTCTCCCTTCTTCTTCGCTCTGACACATGCACGCTCACTCCTCTCACCTCTTGGTATATTCCTGCTGAATAATCAATTTTTGAGCTGGCTGATGTGACTTTCTCTCACTCACTCACTCACTCACTCACTCACTCACTCGCTCACTCTCTCACACACACACACACACACACACACACACACACACACACACACACACACACACACACACACACACACACACACACACACACACACAGACGCTGCCTTGAGACTGGATCGATACCCCTCTCTGTTCTGCTGAAGGAGGCATTGACATCATTCCTGGCCTGGGGCCAAACACACTCTTATCTTTCAGAAAGAGAGAGAGACAGAGAGAGAGAGATAGAGAGAGAGAGAGAGAGGCAGGGAGAAAGGGAGAGGAAGAGGGACACCACTTGCTCTCAGGTAACATATTGGCCTGTAGCTTCTCAGCATGTGTGTTTGTGTGTGTGTCTGTGTGGTACGCATGTCTCCTTGGAGTGAAGGGGAGTAAGTTAAGGACAAGATTGGCAGTGAAACCATACTCGGTGCCAAATCACCATCGACTTGTTGTTCCTCTGCAGCCTCTCACCTCTACTCCCTGCACTTTGAGCTTCATATGATCCTCTCGGGTGGTCTTCCCATCTTTCCTTTTCTTCCAGCAGTAGCCATCTTTCCTGTACTTCACCTTCTTTCGGTTATAGAGAATCATAGAGCCATTTTGAGGCCTGGTGGAGGACAGGAGAAAGACAGAAAAACACAGTGCTGCATTATGTGGATTAAACTAAAGGTTGCGGTCATTCTGCTGATACTAACGGAAATTCAAATCCATTGAAACCAACCAAAAATGGTGTTCAGGCAAAATTTTAAAAAAAATTCTCTTTGCGTTGCTGTTTATTTAATACCACCAGGAACAAGCGAGAACATGTTCTTGTTCGTAAATGTTACTCTCACAGAGTCAAGTTAGCCGGTCCCATCCTCTCGGATACACAGACTCACACTCCGACATGTTAATATTTTAGTAGGGTGATTTATCAGCACAGCAGGAACATTGGCCTCTGAGCTCCCATTCTCTATACACTCGGTGATGAACACGCACGCACACAAGCACGCACACACACACACACACACACACACACACACACACACACACACACACCAGGGGCCACACATGAAGACAGATATGCTGTAGTGATATCAGAGATGGCAGGACCTACAGCTGTGTGTTCTTTGGACTCAATGTCAAACCTGCTGCTGAGCAATCAATCATTACACTTCAAAAACATAAAGGACAGGCGTGTGCGCATGTTTGTCTGCGTGTGGTTGTGTGTGTATGTAGGTGGAAGATGCTTCTCTGCCTTATCTCATGACAACAGAACGTGAACAGGCCGTTAACAATCAATAAACTAACACATACTCACAAGTGTTTGCTCCCTTACACGCACACACACACACACACACACACACACACACACCGTCGTGTGCTGTGCATGTAGGCACACAACCAGCACTTGCACGCAGACACATTTACAAACCTCTCTCCTCTCTTTAACCTCCTTTTCCCGATCAACCTCCAGTCTTTATCCCTCTTATCGTACTATCTCTTCATTTTCTCTTCACTGCCTCCCCAGTCCCCCCATTCTACACTCCTTTCTCATCTTCTCATTTCATGTGCTCTCTCCAATCTCAACCTCTGTTTTTGCTCTTTTATTTCTCCTCTCCGCTCCTTTCCTTTTTGAATTTGATGTAGACACATCTGTATGGACTGAGATGATTGCAATTTACTCAGAACACTGTGTGTGTAGTGAAATTGAATTTACTTTGAGCTGATTTTCTTTGACACCTTAAATCTGTTCTGTTTCGGGGAGAGCCTGCCAGTTTCTTAGTGGAGTGGAGACCCCCACCCTCCGATCAAAGCCGAGTTTAGTCTCTGTCTCGAGCTGTGTGAGTCATCTCAGAGCTGCTGATTCTAATTATGTTATGGAGAAGATGGATGAGATCAGATGTGTGCCTGTGTGTATGTGTGGGTTGGAAGTACGTGCATGTTCGTGTGTATATGTGTGTGTGTGCGCACGGAGGTACGTGCACGTGGACGGTGCCCATGTTTCGTAAACCTTCCGATTCAAGCAGACATAAATGCTATTGATTGTAACTGTACTGTGATGTGAGGGATATAAAAAGCTTTTCTATCGTTCCACAGTGTAGCAGAGCGAAAACAGAGAAGGCAAGGGGAGGAGAGTGTGGGGAAAAAAGACGGCAAGATAAAGAGACAGAGTGGGCGAGAGAGTGAGTCCGGTAAAGGGAGGACAGATGAGAGAAGTGAGAGGAGAGGCAGAGAGGAGGTAACAGTCATTACTTTGAGCTGATGAGGTATTTCAGTGAGGGGAAGAAACGAAGGTCATTGGTTGTTACCTTGATATTACCCACCACAAGTGTGCAAATGCATGCGCACATATGGACACAAACACACATCCCCGCATGCACATGAATGTCACTGGCTCCGGTGGCTGAGCGCCTTTCCATCTGATGGGATTAGTCGTAATCTGTTTTAATCGTGCTTCGTGTCATGTGTAGATGGGATTATATCTAACTGCTGCTCAATAACACCAATATGACTGCTGCTGCTGCTGCCGCTGGGAGGCTGGGGCTATATGGCAGCACAACCAATCAATGAGAAATCCATCCACAACAGAAACTGTGCTGCTGGCCTCAGGCTGCTCCTGAGAAGAGTCCTTCAGCTCGCACAATGGGAGAGCAGAGGCATCACCTCGGGCTCCGGCAGTGTCAGTCATCAGAAACGGGGACGTGAGATGACCAGTTCGCTTACTTTACTTTTTCTTTTTTCTTTTCTTTTCCTTCCTCACTTCCTTTCTGTCTGTCTTTCTTCTTTGCTGCTCTTTCTTTGTATATCTAAATGGCGACAAGGTGATTTATCGACAATTCAAAAAGCCATTTTTTCTTCTGTCTTTCATTTTCTCTTTCGCTCTTTCCTGCCTTTGGTTATTCCTGGCTACAACCTCCCCCCATTCTGGAAAAGAGCTACTTAGGGTTCATTTGGATCGATGAATATTCAGTTCTGGCATAAGAGAGAATCCCTGTTCTCACCCCATCATATATACACATACTCCCCCTTCCCTTTGAGCCCCCCCCTTCACGCTCCTATGTCTGAATTATACATCACTTATCCTAATACATTTACATTTATTAATACTCCATTTTCAGCTGACTAGGTGCTTTACAGTCCAGCCATGTTCTAGAGCGTTCTCTAGGCCGTCAGCAGGACCCTTTGGAGACCGTTGACGTACATCACTAATGTTTTCATCGAACACAGACACTCAGTCATTGGCATTGAACCGACGTGAGTAACAGGCTGATTGAGTGATTCTACCTGTGTGTGTGTGTGTGTTTGATTTGTCTCTTGCTCTCTTCTCACCTGGTTTTGGGCGATGTCGTCAGCCACTCATCATGTTTCTCAAAAGTGATGAGATATGCAGCAATCTCCTGGAGAGACAAAGACAAGACGGAAAGGTTATATCGGTGTGTGTGTGTGTGTGCACGAGAGTATGTGTATGTGTCACACAGGGAGATAAAACATAACAGGTATTTCCAGATGACCTGCCGATGTCCAGAGAGAGTAAGTCACTATCTGATTGCCACGGTGTGGTCTGGGCGCCTGATTGGTCACAGAGCAACCAGTCAGGAGACAGATATAGAGGACAAACCCTCAGGGCCAACAACCAATCACACTCACCGACACACTGATGTCTCCCTCCACTGGGGAGGAAAAGCTATCTCTAAATATACACACACACACACACACACACACACACACACACACACACACACACACACACACACACACACACACACACACACACACACACACACACACACACACACACACACACACACACATGCCACATGCCACATAAACACACACATAGAAACACACAGACACATAGACACATAGACACACACACACACACACAAACACACACACACACACAGACTGGGGGAGCAGACCCGTACACCAGCTGAGAGAGTGCACTGATAGGAAAAGTTTTCTTGTACTTTGCAGTTTCACAGTTTCCCGTCAGATAAAGCTTGCTCCTAACTTGATTCTTAATTCCTCCGGCTCTCTTTTCATCTCCTCGGCTCTCCTCTGCTCCCCACACTATTTACTCTACACACTCACATGAATCCAATAAGGAAAAGGAAAGTTCAAATCGTACAGGTGCATCCTACCGAGAGTGAGAAAAGCATAGTGTCCATACACAGAGACAGAGTAGAGACACGGAGACACACAGAGATGCAGCCAAAAGAAACTGCTGCTTATACCTCACACTTTTTAGTCGCTCGCGCAACACCGCCTTTTCCCTTTGCTCGCTGAACACTCTCAACCCCCTTCCTCCTTGAAACATCATATCGCTCTCCCCCCATCTTTGACTCCCAACTCACCCACTTGTTGTGAAAGACTATGAAATGTAAATTGTCCTCTTAAGGCAATCAGTGTTTGAAATGTGGCACAAAGCAATAGTGAAAAAGACATCAACACTCAAGCACTCCTTCATCTACCCCCTCAGATCAACAGTCTCCTCTCCAAGCCTTCTCGCCCTGTCTCTTCCTTAGTGTGTGTGTGTGTGTGTGTGTGTGTGTTAGTGTTTGATTTTAGGTATTTGTCTCAGTTTGACACAAGAGCACTCCAGCTCCACACCTCATACCTAACAGAAGCGATGGAGGGACAGAGGGGGAAACAAAAAGCACGGAGAAACAAAAAGAGAAAGCAGCTGGAGGGTGCTGGCACTTAACTGATTGGTTTTTTTAGTATCCTCCATTCAATCCTCAAGTCCCAACCCCCCACTGCCTCATCCGGCATTAATATGTGTTTATATGTATGTGTGGTGGGGTTGGGGGATATGGTGGAGGTGGTGGTGGTGTTGGGGGGGTGGACTGTCATCACACCCTTAATAATTATCACTATCAAGCTGGCCACTGTTTATATCTGTCTGGCTGTGTCTCATAAAACTGCTCAGAGCTGTGTTTCAGTTCAACACACATTTTTAGGTACAACGCGCATGCAAGCACGCACGCACACACACAAACACACACACACACACACACACACACACACACACACACACACACACACACAGGAGTGCCTCATTCATTTATGCATCTATTCATTAGCTGTGACAGGCAGCCACCTCTCCTCCTCCCAAACCACTCCGCAGCAAGTCAATATCCTATACGGCCTCCGCAGCCCCGGCCAGGCACACGGGCTCCCCTAGTGACTGTCAGCCAGTGGGAGGCGGGAGGAGAGAGAAGAGGAGAGGAGACGAGGGGCTGGGGAGACAGAAGGATGGGAGGATTAAGAAGGAGGGAGAGAGACTTCCAATTAAAGGCCTGCCCCATAAGAGCCATTAAAAACCCAGAAACAGAGGAGTCAGCTGAAACAGCAGTCTGACACACACTCTAAAACACACCCACACACACACACATGCACACTCACACTGCAGACACACACTGCTGCTCAATCCCTGAACCAGCGCGCAGACACACACAGACACACACACACACACACACACACACACACACACACACACACAGAAACACACACACACACACACACACACACACACAAACACACACACACACACACACACACACACACACACACACGCACACACACACACACGCACACACACACCCGCCCATGTGAAGAGTGACAGAAGTGAGATCCTGAAGGTCGATCCTCAGGAAGTCACAGTTATCGTCCCAGTGGAAACCAGTGATGGAGCTCTTAGAGTATGCCTGGCGACACAGTGACCCTTCAGGAATAGTGTGAGTGTGTGTGTGTGTGTGTATGTGTGTGTGTGTGTGTGTGTGTGTGTGTGTGTGTGTGTGTGTGTGTGTGTTGGCTGGGCCAGACATAGGGACAGGGACAAGCATCTTTCTCCAGAGATCTATTCTAGAAACCCAGACGTTCTGCATGTCTGTATGAGTCTCCGTAATAATACATTACGACTGGCCCAAGCGCAGCTGAACACACACACACACACACACACACACACACACACACACACACACACACACACACCTATTTCTCTCGGTCTGTGTGTGTGAGAGTAAGTGATAAAGAGAGAGAGAGAGTTACTTAAAAAATATCTAACAAAGCAAAGAGCATGAGTGGGAAGTTAGATTGGAGTGAGCGATGCAGTTGGGGAAATCAACCTCCCACTCACGCATCACTGAGACCATCTCCCTCCAAGAAACTGGTGGCATGTACAGAAAAGCAGACAGCCCAAACACACACACACACATACACACACACACACACACACACACACACAGACACACGCACGCACGCACACACACGCACGCACGCACGCACGCACGCACGCACGCACGCACGCACACACACACACACACACACACACACACACACACACACAGGCCTCAGGGAGATTTCCAGAGGAGGGAGGGGAGGTGGCGGGTCGCCTACTCTGCAACAGACTTATGCAGGAGCTTTCCCCAGGGAGATTCCGTTACAGGGTGTGTGTGTGTATGTGTGTGCGCGGGTGTGTGTGTACATGCACATTTGAAATCTAATGATGAGCATCACCCTGACAGTGATCTGGAGAATACAGAGTTGTTTGTAAACTGGAACTGTCACATCCATTGGAAGTGCCTCAAATGAAGGCTGCCGCCGGTTCTCTCAGAAATCATTTGGCATTGACCAGCTCATTTTTTTGGTGGCACGAGGACGTAGCAAACTGAAGTGTCCTTTTCAACTACAGAATCCATTCCTGCCGCTTTCCTTGAGCGTGCGAAGTCTAGTATACATACATGGGCAAAATAACTGCATTAGCATTACCAGGGGAGGTCTGCTGATGCTGTAATTTGTTCCAGAGCACCTCGACCGGCTCTCTCCTTCTCAGAACAACCCTGTCAGTGTCTGATGTTGATAGACACCCTATCCAAAATTGCCTCCTGTTTTTATTACTGTATTTTCTTCAGACTACAGGCTTCTCTGTGTTTTTTTATTTTTGATCTGGAGCACTATCTCCACCATCTGTTCAAGACACATTTTATTGATCATGGTTTATTTTTAAACAAGGCCAATAGGCCATCATGTAAAG
>NC_061520.1:16842500-16845000 GCF_022379125.1 Scophthalmus maximus
ACACACACACACACACACACACACACACACAAATGCCACCTTGTTTAATCTCCCAGGAATCAGTGAAATTTGATTAGTGTGACTTTTACAAACACACTCCGTATGAGAGTAGACATTCCATACATCAGCAGGAGGGAGAGGAGGGAGGAAGAGGAGGACAGCGACGGGGAGAGACGGTGAAACAAAACTGCAGTTTGAGAGGAGAAAACACTGGACACTGTGTCCTCCTGAGTGGAATTGTTCCGATATCACAACTCACACAGAAACTGCACAGGGTACCACACCCTTAAATAATATAAATGTGGGAAATTGTAAATGTGCCTGTAAATCTCCCAGGTTGAATCTTGTGAATGTTAGTCACAGCACCATTCACAGATTCACAGTTCTCTCACTATGTTTGTTTGTGGATATAATATAGTTGGCAGCCGGTTTACCCCTTTGGCTCAGCTCCTGTCAGGAACGTGAGATCTGTGAGACACTGGAGACCCAATTGATAAACATTAAGAAAACAAGGAAAAGAAAGAGATACGTTTTCATATTGTTCATCACATTTGATCTGCATCAAATAACTGTATGAGGATAGAACATAACTGAGGTCTTTCTTTGGCACACATTAAGAGCCTTCAAAACACCGAATGCGCCTAAGTTCATGTACAGAAACATGGGTGCGCGGTTTGCTTCAAAATTAAAGTCTTTAATTGTGTTGTTAAGGGGTTTACAGAAACAAAGCTCCATGAGGCCCAACAACATGTTGATGAACACTGCTCACAGTGTGCAGTAAACGCGGCAGGAGAGCTCCATGATAATATGACTCCTCAAGTCATTAACAGGCAAACAAGAGATCTACCTTGAGAGATACTACTAGTAACCGTTAAACATGAGCCCACTGTTAGGATTATGGATTCTGCCTGTTTCCTGCTGCTCGGATTCCTGCTGTGTGTGCTCGCCTGTTGTCCTCGTTTGGTTCCTGGTCCGCTTTGTGTGTTCTGCCGGCTGGGTGAGGCTCTCAGATTCCTGTTCTCCCGTCAATTCACCTGCACCCCTGTGTCTCCTCTCCTAATGAACTCCACCACCCACTGCTGTCTATGTATTTATATAGAGCGGCTCTTCCATCAAGACTCTGCCAGATTGTTGTTTACCTTTGTGGTATCAACCCTTCAGATTTTGTTTCCTTGTCTTGTCCGTTTTTGCCTTTCCCCACGAACATCTTCCTGTCAAACCCTCCAGCCAGCCTCACTCACAGTCACTCACATTTGGACTCAACTCAGAGTCTGTCTGGAACTGGACTTAGGGGGAGAGTACAGGTCGGACACCCTCGTGGGTTAAATCTCTGGATCCCGTGGACATTCACTCTGTTAACTTGTTCTACCTTTTTGCAAGTTTTAAATATTAAACTTTTTTAAACCTGCCAAGCCTCTCAGCTCCATGTGCTCTGGTTTAAGGGTCTACCTAAAACCTGAACCCCAACACAAGCTCTGTGGGTGACCACTCACACTTACGGCTAGATATTCATATTTACTAATCCCCACACACGTACAAAATCAAATAAGCAGTGAGGAAATTGATAATGAGTGAAAAGAAAGTGTTCTGAAACCACAGTTGACATTTTTTATTACTATGTTGTGCTTTTGTACATTGATTTTGTACTTTAACGACCACACGATCTTTCCAGATTTAATTAAAAATAGAGAACACAGCCTGCAAGTGGCTATTAGCGGGCTGAGGCTTATGAGGCCAACGCAGCCAGATCCATGCGATATTACATCAACAAAGCCGACAATGTGACCTCAGCATATTTACAACCACAAAAAATTGTAGTGTGATACACTTTGCAGCCCCATTGTAAGTAGGTAAACAGTAAATCTAACTGTTTAGTATCAAACATGTGTGTGTTTGCTGATATCTTCATATTTGTCTTTTGCAAATTTGTGTCTTGACTGTGTAGATTAGTTAAGCAGCTAATAATGCTGAGTGGAAAATGTATTTGCATGGCAAACACTAGTGTGTGCTCACTGGAAGACATCCTAAAATATTTGTGGTTTATATAACATCAAGCACATAGATATTATTTTGCAGTAGAAATACCCATAATCTAGCTAAATATTTAGGGTGCGACTGAATTAACATTAAATGAGCAACAGATAAAAAATTAAGAGGAAAAAAAAGTGAAATAGACTAACAATATTAAAGCATAAATGAAAGCAGTGCAATGCACACTGAATACATGTGAGGACTACGCTGCAGTTCAGAAGTTACTGATCAATATGTGAGGAGGAGAATATGTGTATTATAGAGGAATTGTCTGCCTGCTATAAATCTATCCATCTATCCTTTATTTACACACTGGAGCCACAGCATCAGCCCACTATTACTGTTGGATAACTCTATAGTCATTACACAAGATTGAAGAGGTATCAGTCATATGTGAAAAATCCCTCAAATTACTGATATATGACTCATGTCTCAGTTGTCCATAGATAATTATCTATCATAGGAATTT
>NC_061520.1:16850000-16877500 GCF_022379125.1 Scophthalmus maximus
AGAGGAGCAGCAGACACAATGGAGTGTTTAAGTATGCAGGAAACTTTATGCCTGGCTGGAAAAGGAGCTTTGAAGGAATTCGCTGAGGGACACCCAACCTCCCCCTGAACTGAGCCTGTACCTCCTCATCAGAGAGAGAGAGAGGGAGAGCGCCATGGAGAGGGAAAGTGAGAGAGGGGGTAGGAGAGGAAATGAAAGATAAAGATGAAGAGGACTAGATGGTTAGTTTAAAAGGGAGACTTATGGAGAAAAAGAAGGAGAGAGGGCAGGAGAGCGGGCAGCAACAAGGTGCTCCGGTCTAGTACCTGCGCTTTGCACGCAATTGCTGCCGGTTAGGCTGATGAAAGTGGAAGTCCCTAACCAACAGCGGCCACGTTGTTCTGAACACACACAAACACACACACACACACGCAGGCACACACAGCCTATTCATGTGAGCACACTGTTCAGTAGGCGCCGGGCTTAACTCCCAGTATGACCTTCATTGAGATGGATTGCATGAAAAATGTAATGACTTTCCTGAGAGAAAAACCACAGGCCAAATCAGCTTTGCATTGCATAATAATGCAGGACTTGGTAATCAATAACACAAACACACAAACACACATCCATAATGGAGTGCACAGCCTGCACATGAAGAAAATGTCCTCATAGAGGCCAACCACATCACAATGAATGGAGCAAACCACCAGTGGAGAGCTGTGCAATGAAATGCATGAACAAGGAGGCACTGACGATAAATGCCTGCAACAATTTCCACCCATCAAACAATTCCCTGAGCTTAAGCCAGAAGCTTAAGCCTGGAACAACATGCAACTCCGTGAAGCTTTTCACACCCCAGATGTTTAGCTCACGGTTATGTTTGGTCCTGAGTTAAGAGTTGTGCCGAACTAATGTGGCCCCATTTTACCTTGTACCACTTAGCCAGCAGCTGAATTTAAGTTATCTATTGTTCATGCTGCAAATATAATGCTAATTTTAGCCCAGAGCAGGACAGACTCAGTCCTATGTAGCCATGTGTTTTAACACCGTCGTCAACCAGAGTATAGTAAAACCAATGTGGTTGACATTGAGTAAAATGCGATGCAAAAAGACCTTAAGTTACTTAAAATTAACTCAATTTTATGATCAAATCCTCTGGGTTTTGCTGTTCATACCTTACAGACAGCTTTTAATTTGTTTTTATTATGATTTGTTTTGTAGGACATTACACACTGTAAGTAGAGCATCATTTCTCAAACAACGCAGAACAGAAAAAAGCAACTATGTGCAGAAATGTGCCACACATTTAACAGCTTTCTGTGGTTGCATAGCAACAATGTTAAGTTCAGATATCTTTAGCCTATTGACCATACGTTTCCTTTGATTCAATAACATCCAGCAGTAGAAAAATTCAATCTTTTGACTCATTTCTTGTTTCTTAGCCAATAATTCTTATAGTTTTAGACCCAGGAGCCCCCAATCCCTATGCCTCAAGTCAGAGTTGTTTGGATTACAAAATGTAAAAGGAAACAAGATAATGTACAGTCAGTGGGATTCTGGCTCTGAGCTGAGGTTGTCTTTTTTTATTTCCCAGTGTCACACAATAAAAAGCAGCCATTGTGTTTGTTTACCTCCTCTTCATCTCTCAATGTGACATTAGCTGGAGATGCATTACCAGCCCAAAAAATAAAATAACCCCCAAAACCAACAACAACACTGAGTTCATCTCACTGTCACAGATATCTCCCTTCTGAGTGTGTTTCACTCTCACCTCATTGGTGTTCCAGCGATGGCGCTCCTTGGGCAAAGAGGAGCATTTGGGTAGACACTCCAGCAACTTCTTAGGAAGGAAGATCTTCAATTGGCCTGGCTCATCTGGAGTGGAGGGGGGGGGGGGCAGCAGGAGAAGATAAAGGAAGATAAATGAGGGATGAGTGGGAAGGGGAGAGAAATTTCTCATCAGACACAGAGACATGGTGAGGGGAGAATACCAAAATGCCGCATCTCTGGGCTCTGGCTGACTCAAATCATAACAAACTTTTATTGTGAAGCATTTCTAATGGCTTGATGTCACCTTGAGTAATTGAAGTTGCAAAGAGATTTGTTCAGGCCTGTGAAGGACGGAAGCTTCAATTAATTTTGTTTAGATAAAATTTGGCCCATCAAGATTTTTGGCATGGCAACAAATAAAGATATCAGGCTGATATTTTGTAAAGCTGAGTAAATATGTTAGTCCTAATCAGTTGAAAATGACAAAGCCAGCAAATTGCAAACAAAGTATGTAAAATATTTCATGTCGTCTTTAGATTGATGTGTCTTTTGATCTACAAGGATTGTAGACAAGTAGGGTTGATGATTTTGTCAATGAAGGTGCACTTGTGCAAACAATAGGCTAAGTGTGCAGTGCACAAAGGGAGTGGCAGCACACTTATTTTTGGACAGCAGGTGGAGGTGCACAGCGCACCTGGGGCCCACCCAGAATCCTTTTGGATTAAGAGGAAATCCATTATCATACATTATAAGTACATTTGGGGATGGTTATAGGCATGGTCAATCACATGGGCATCTTTTATGCCCTTTAAAAGCAATGCTGTCCCCTGAGTGTTATACAGACAGTTCAGTAATGGAGTAGGGACTAAAGACTAGCTCTTCCTAAGAGGAAGCAAATATTCTTCAGTGGAAACTGGAGAGTTGCAAGTTTAAACACCCAGCAGCTTGAAATGCTGCTACGAGCAGCTGATGTTTCAGTTAGAGTTTGTTTGTTAGGACATACCGGAAATTCCTGAAGGACCAGGTTGCCTCTGGATAATTATGCACTTATTAATTGAGAGCCAGGGTGATCCACATGCTAAACACAGGTGAGGGATGGTTTAACGTTTACCTCCTTGGCATCATCGCATTTAAGAATGAAGTGATATTCTAGATTTACCAACAAATGCTGTCTGTGTACCCGGAGCCTGATATAGCAGGTTTGTCTCTGCCATAAACCTCTACTGTTGTCCAAAAAACACATGAGTGAGTCACACCATTTCACTAACAGGTTCCTTTATTACAATGAACATAGGCACTGGTGTTTATTTTGATCAAATCCCACATACACCATTCTGCTGCCAGAAATACTCATTCATAAAATTAACAAATCCGCAGATGAAAATAGTCCCCAACATAAATACTTGTTCCTCCCGTTTCAGTTACATTTCCTAAAAGCTACAGTGCCTAACTGGTTGAGAAAACTGCTTTTTAAAAAATGTAACTATATAATTTGTCACTTGTTTTTAGAGATTTATGTCTCTGTAACCAAGGGGCTCAGGGCTGAGAGGCACAAACAGGACTGGGAGGTACAGTGCTTACATATTGAGAAATAGACTGACATTGATGATTTTAGACTTTTCACTGGGTTCAATGACAATAACAAAAGCCAGACCAATCCTGTAATTTTCTTTTCAGCGAAACATGATGTGCCTACTAGTAGCAGAATGTACAGTAAAACAAAAAATAAAACTATGAATAACAGGGTGTTGCTTGGTTTTGGAGAGAACTACAAGACTGCACCAACAACACTACACGGTGCCACTGGATTACCTGTGAAACTGCCCTTACTCTGCCTCTCCTCCCACTGCAGCACGCAGAGAATCACCAAAATATCGAGTAGGTGCAGGTAAGGAAAAGAAAATCCCACTGCGCCACAGGAAATACCACTTCACCAGCTTAAAGCATCCCAACAAATAGAGGCCCTCATGTGCGTGTGTGTGTGTGTGTGTGTGTGTGTGTGTGCGTGCATGCCCAACGGGTGTGCTGCTCAGAAGTCAAAGAGACCGAGCACTCAAAGGTTATTGATAAGCATTTGAGTAGAGGGCGTCCATTCAAGAATCCCCTGGGAAGATGGGAATTATACTGTACCTGAGGGCAGACACAGTGAGAGTAAAAGAGAGATATGTTAGGTGGTTGGTGGTGGTGGGGGGAGTCAGAGCAGGGAGACAGAGAGAGGCAGGAAGACACTGAGCCAGAGAGAGAGGGACACTTAATGAAGAGAAAAAGGAAACTTTGAGAGAGACAAATCAGAAAGTGAGAATTTTGCAAGGACAAGAGATGGTACAAGGTAACTCAAAGACAAAGACAGATGTGCACTGTACGATGACAAGAGTGGGGTCTATGTGTGTGTGCGTGCTCAACTGAGGATGTGTGTGTTTGTGTTAGTAAAAGTGTGTTCAGGCACGTATGCTCCCCCTAATCAATTATGCATTTATTAATAGAAGGCCTGAGAAGACAGAATTTCAAACAGCTGAACGGTGCAGCAGCTTAGTTAAACAGCTGAATGGTGCAGCTTAGTTAAAGCCTAATTTCTTTTTTAGCAGCACTCCAGCCTCTCTGCTATGAATGCCAATCAGCGTTTAAACCCCACCCCTCCTGGCTATAACCCCCTCCCCTCCCCCTGCTGTTCTGAAGAATTCTCATCAGAGCCTCCCCTTTGAAATGTACCAGAACCACCACATCAAACAAGCCCGTAGCACATGCGTAGGCACACACGCATACACATCCATGCACACACACACACACACACGCACGCACGCACGCACGCACGCACGCACACACGGGCCCCCACACACACACACACACACACACACACACACACACACACACATGCAAACAAACTCACACATACACATGCAGTGTCTGCCGATCAAAGAACACGCAGAACAGTTTTTGTCCCTGAATGGCTTTTTTAAATTTATTTTTTTACCAGTGACCTTGGTACAAAAATCCCTTTCAAAGCACACCTTTATGGACACGGCCATCATCTTAATTCTCTATTCTTACATTTACTCTCCTCGCTGACGAGGAATGGAAGACCAACTTTGCAGATTTTTTTGAATGCTGATGAGCTTTTACACCCCAAACAGGCTCTACATAGATCACGCACTTGCTAATCGTAAAAGAGACTCCAAAAGAGTTACAAAGACTGAATGCTAATGTGAAACTGATGGCTCATTAATTCATATGGAGGTATGCGTCCTAAAAGTGTAAGTGTTGAACCAAAGTGAAACATTGCTCTGGTAGCCTATCAAATGCCATAATTTAGACTGGGATCACATAGAAGAGCAGCCACCGACTGATGAATATTTTACCTCATAAAACTGTCATCTCCATATTTAACACAGAAACAAGCCAATGCCCTTGTGAGATGGCTGTCAGTTAATTATAAAACTCTCTTCAGTAAAGAGAGAGAAAAATGCTCCAAATGCAACTCTTAACTCTCCCCCTACTGATATTAGGAGGTATCAGGGGAAATTTTCACATTTCCCCCCTTTTTGGGATGAAATTAATGTGACAGAAAGAAAGGCTCATTGCACAGCAGCTAGATGGGAGGGGGGGGGGGGGGGGGTGAGATGGCAGGAGGGAGCGCCAGGGCAGGGAGAAGAAAAGGGGGGAGCATAGCATTGGATGAGCGAGAGCGCAGAAAAGGAGGGAGAGACGACAGAAAGAGGGGGAGCAGGGGGGAAGGGATAGAGAGATGGGTGTGCATGCTAATTTTATCATTCTGCTGATAAACTTTTCCTCCAGTAATCCTCCAGCTGGGACGCGAGAACAGATAGCAGACAGGGATAGGCAAGGGAAGTCTCAGCTCATATTAAACAGCCATCCCAAACAGAACTCCCTGTTCTGATCTACTCTATTCTATTCTATTCTTTTTTTTCTGATTATGTCTTGATTCTTTATTTACTATTTTGTGCCACTCAAATCTTCTCCCAGCCCTCTTAACAAAATAAGAGGGTATGGTGCAGGTATGAGGCCATCTGTTCCTTCCAAAATGAAATTGTGTGTGTGTGTGTGTGTGTGTGTGTGTGTGTGTGTGTGTGTGTGTGTGTGTGTGTGTGTGTGTGTGTGTGTGCAAGAGTGTGCGTGCATGCATGTTGAGGGGTTTCCACATACTGTCCCTCCCTATACCCGTAACCCCCACCACCTCACTAAGTGCCATGTCTGTCTGCTCCTCCTCACATCTGTTTATTTTCCTCCAATTTGTCCCCCTAACACACACACACACACATGCACAACACACACAGAGGCAGAGACATGAATCTGTGTCATGTCCTCTGGAATCAATAACCAATCAAAGCAATCATTGCCTTTATAGTCCCTCAAACACACCAGAGTAATCACACACACTTGCACGCATACACAACCATGCGGTGACCCCAGATTACACACTCCATCTCACTTCTAGTTTAACCAGGCCCATTGAGGATTATAGATACATAATGCCATGTGTACAGATTAGGCATGACAATAAACTACTGATAGCCAAAGTAAGCCCTGCCTTATTGTGTGTGTGTGTGTGTGTGTGTGTGTGTGTGTGTGTGTGTGTGTGTGTGTGTGTGTGTGTGTGTTCGTGTGCCCGCGTGCGCGTGTATGTGTGTGTATGTCAATTCATGTGTGTGTACGCGCACTAATACTGTATTGGCATGCATGAATAAAAATGATGTGTAACAAAGCTGAATTGGAATGATGTCTCAGCAGAGAGACACAGATAGTGTGTGTGTGTGTGTGTGTGTGTGTGTGTGTGTGTGTGTGTGTGTGATGTGTTGTAGAGCAGATGAGAAGGGGACCTCAGTTCCTGCATCACATCATTCTGCCAGAAGGCTTTTATACTTGCTCCCAGAGTCACCCTGTGCTACAGACAAATGTGAGAGCGGCACTTAAACACCCTTTCACAGACATGCGCAAGCACAAACACCGTGAAGAGTATCTGTGTGTCTCTTACTGTTGGCGTCAGTGTCGTCACTCTTGGGAGGGGTGTGCCCTGTGTAACCAACAGCAATCCTGACCATTCGCTCTGGATTTCTTATCTTCTTCAGTCCTACAAAAAAGAGGAAAAGAGCGGTGAAGCGACACAGACAGAGACATATTTAGGAGATGCTTCGGACTTTGGTTTCATTGGCGGTCACACACACCGACCTCACCACCTCATCCGTCCTCCTCTAAAGCTCAGAAATAAAACTCCAAGTGATCCGCATGTGGGCTGATCCATTTTCTGATCCACTAACTTGCATCCATTGTGTCCCCTGATCCATTGGCCACAGTAGATACACTGCCTCAGTGTGTGTGACTAACTTGTACCCAGCTTTAGTTTCTCTTCTCTCTCATCATTTCTCTGTTTCCCTGACCACTGTTGCTATGATACAAAGTAGACCAACAAGTGCAGTGGGAGATGGTCTTCCAGGCTATATGGTGGATATTGTTCTCATGCCCACTAGTGTACTCTGCTGATTGGCGCCACGCACATCTGCCAGGGGATGGAAAGAGTGGATGGCTGACTCCTGCCTTGGTTGCCGCGACTCATTTGGCTCTCGTTCAAAATGGCTCAGGCTCGTAAATTATTACATCCTCGCTACACATAACACCGAGGGGTCAATGGATAAAAAACATACTGTGAAGGCCATGTGTCTATTTGCATGTGTGTGTAGGTACAGCTCAGTATGGGCGGGGGGTTGGGGGTGGCTGGTTTTATATTCGCGTGGTACATTCTGCTGATCTGCCCATGGGCCTTCTGTCTCATCTACAGTTCTCGTCTTTTCACGCAATGGGACTCTCAACCCACGGCCTTCCCTTTGCCTCTGGCCACACACTGCCTGCATGCTTGCCTGCATGTGTGTTTGAGTCTGACTTTTAAGTGCTGTACGCCTGAAAATGTGCTTCTGAAAATATGAATATATATGATATTACTTGTGTAGTTCAAGTTATCCAAAAATTGCCCCTTAGAGAAATCTTGTTCAGCATTGCTCCCTAGTGGAGAAAGGGTCAAAGGCTTCCCCTGTCACCGTCAGTATCACTCTGAGGAAGAGATGAGAATAATTATAATTAGGAAATGTCTCACAATACAACCGACATCTAAAACTAATTGTATGCATTGTATGTCATCCTCGCTTTTAAGCTCGTACGTGTCCCTTCCAGAACTGCACATTCAGCTGATAAAAGGGCTTTTTTGGGCAATTTAACCCTCGGTGACACCGACTGCTGCTTTACAGAAGCAAGAAAATCAAATTGATTCCTAGAACGGACCAACAACCAGGGGATGTTTATAAACAGATGTCAAACGCATTGAGAAAAGGAATGAAGCTTTTTAATTAACCCTTGAGTTGAGCTAGAGATAATATTGCCATGGTGATTCTGGCCATGTATAAATAATTCATGAATGGATGAATAATAATCTGAATGAAATGGTGGCGATGTGACAATAATGACCCCAAGAGTTAAGTTGAGGGAGTAAAAATTGAAACTAGATTCGTACATGACATGACCTAAGAATGACACACATACACTCACCAACCCAAATGCAGCTGGATTCTCACCTTCACTGCCTGAGCAACCGTATAGATTCAGCACCAGAAGAACACACACTCATACAAACATAAACATGCGCACACACTTACACACGCACGCGCGCGTGCGCGCGCGCACACACACACACACACACACACAGGATAGTGATTGAATAAATACACGGACTGGGGGTTCTTGTGGCTGTCGGGAGAGGAAATCTACGATTAAATGGTTTGTTTTATGCTGAAAGAGAAATACAGAGACAGATAAACACACGCGCGCACATACATTCGCGCGCGCGCGCGCGCGCACACACAGAGAGCATCTGAATTCCTTCAGCATGAACCGCTCTCATCCTCTCTCATCCCCATCCTCCTTTTTTTTATGCGAAACGCTTAAAAACACTCAGGAACCAGCTACTTCGAGGGGAAACGCTGGCGGACGCTGGAAGATAAAAACTACCCTATCCCGACTCACTCCGAGCCCACCGACGGGACAACTCTCCTTCCGTTATTTATTTGCTGTCGGTTAACCGTGCTCCACACAGTCGCTGGTTCAGCACCAGCGTCCGTGTTTTTGGGACGGGCTGGTAGACAGGGAAAGCACTGGCACTGCCCCTCTCCTCCGCCATGCTTCCATCCCCTCATCGCATCGCCCGAGCCCCACATATCAGCACTCTGCCGCCGCAAATAAAACCCGTTATTCCTCTCTTACCTTCCGGCTTGTTTTCGGCAGCCATTTCCCCTCCACCGCGCGCCTCATCCCTCCTCCTCCTCTTCCTCCTCCTCCTCCTCCTCGACTCGACCTAGTGGTGGTGGAGGTGGTGGTGGTGGGGAGCGGGGTGGGGGGTGCCACGCGCGTGCACAGAGAGGACAGCTCAAGGAGGGGGGCGGGGCCGAGAAGAAGGGGTTGGGGGAACGAGCCTGCCAGGTTGAGCGAGGCGATTGGTCCACACGGTGAGGATTGACAGCGGGGATCCGTGATGGTGACTCGCGGAATTCTCCATCCCTCCGTCTATTCCCCGCCTCCCCCCCTCGACGTGCACGCGCATTCTTCCTCTCTCTCTCTCTCTCTCTCTCTCCCTCACTCTCCTCACACGTCACTGGACGACGTCTGTATTCGAGGACACCTTGACAGCTTCGCACAGCATCATCATCATCATCATCATGCTCATCGGCCCTCACTCCCCCCTTCACTCTCTCTCTCACACACACGCACACACGCACGGACACGCGCGGGGTCGCGTGCGCGCTCGTCTCCTCACATGCAGACCCAGTGGACTGTTGAAAAACTGCGATGTAAGGTCGCGACTCGCCATAAATTATGAACACCTCCCCTCTCCCCCCTCTGCATGTAATGAAAAGAAGTGCCCGACAGAGACTCTCCGATGCGCGTGGGCTCGCCGGTGCTGTCATCCGCCGCGGTGCTGAAGCTCGCGGTGCTGAAAGGACAGCTCCACACGCGCCTACACACTCACTACGTGCTTTCCTTCGAGCCGTGTTATTGAACTGAAGTGATGATAGGTCAGATGAAAACTCAAAGGATGAAATTCTCCCCCCTCCTTGTTGTTGCCTATTTTGGCTCAGGCAGGGGATCGCTGTGCCATTGCTCATTGCTTCCCTACGGGGAGAAGTTAGGTTAAAACGAGCCTATACATCCTCACTGATGTTTAGACTTTATATAATTCTGCTGTTTTACACTGAGGTTACCCTTCTAAAGAGAGGGGCTTAACCGGGACTATGATGTCCCTGCTCGGAGCCGACGCTGTCGCTGTCACTCTGCGCCTCGGGGTGGAATATCGCCTTTGCAGCAGAGCCTTATGTTTGACAGAGACAAGCTGCTCCACAGACACGCTTCAAGGAAACACACTTGTTTCGAATGGTCCGTCCTCCGCTCCGGGTGCTTCGTGTTGCCCGTGCGTGAAGAGGCACACGGGGTCCTCGGCGTCGACTTGGTTCCAGCGGGCTGGATGACCATGATGAATATATTTATATAGGATATGTGGCCAAAAATGAGATCAGCTTAATTTAGACCTTCAAACCCGATGTGATGGAAGAAACAATGCAACATCACAACTAATCAGTAGGCAACACGCGGTGCACTGTGTAACTGTTGGCACCAAACGTTTTTTTTTTGTAGATATGTTTTGACATAATTTACTGCTAGAATGTGAATACTAAAAACACAAAAATACAACACTAATGGATTATTTCTACAGTGTGGTATACGTACTTTTACACAGGCTCTAGGGGTGTGTGTTCCACCGCTGCAACAACTGTGTTGAAATTTTGAAAAGAAAAGTTATTGGTAGAGATTGAAGACAGGAAACAAGACTACCAACTGGGCAAAGTGGAAAAACGGACCAGCAACAGCCCACAGGGTCTCAGTGTGGCAACTCATTAGATACTGACCTGTCCTAAAGAGGAGACCTGTGTCAAATCTAATTTTAAAAACATCATCATTACGTCTGATGGGGGGGGGATAGTTTCCAGGTTGATTCAAACACAGCGGTAAGAGATAGATAACGCCTCCTGACGTGAGTTTGAATATATTCATACGTCAGTTACTGCTAATTAAAAGTCATTTGTTTTGCCCCCGAGTCGAGCGGGCCTAGTGGAGCACTCGTGTGAAGGAGCCTCGAGTCAGCTCGAGACTCCTTTCAAGTGAGAAATTAAGGAAATGAAAAAGGAAACGCACAGTTTTTATACACTGACAAATACATTACCTCCAAGAAAGAAGAAACTCTCCTCGCCGTTGTCTTTCCTCTTGTCTGGAGGCGTCAACCTATTTATTGAGCTCCAGCTCAACTACAACCAGCAGAGGGCGGCGGGACGACTTCCGCTCCGCGCACGGCGGACCAATGGGCTTCCAGAACACTGGAGGCGGTGGGCGGGACCGGGGCAAACGCGAACATGGCGGCGTCCTTAGATGATGATTTGGAGTTGAACAACCAGGACTATTACTCTCTGCTCAACGTCAGGAAAGAGGTACGTTCCTTCTCTCTCGCTCCACGGCGAGGGCAGACGGCGACGGGTCAATTGTCGGCTAGACTTCCTATGAGACAGTAGTGTGCAGTCGGTGCATCGTCGCTGCGTTGGGTAGCGGTCTTCTCCATCAGCACCATCGTCCGTGGAGGCTGAGACCGGCTGCTGCTGCTGCTGCTGCTGCAGAGGCTTGGACAGGCAGGCGATTTAAGCATGCACTTCACATGATGCAGGCCGTGCACCTTGAACACGAGCACAGATACCATGTGTGCGCCGACGAGCGACTAGTCAGGTCTCGATGAGAGGCTGAGTGTGAGGCCTGACTAGGACTGAGACTCGGATGTGCATCTGAATAACGTGAGGTGACATTAAACCGAGGCAGACACCGAAGCAGGACGGTTTAATGTAAGTGGACCGCTGACTCGCAGTGGGGCTGGAATGATCAGTAAACAATCAGCAACAATTTTGACAATTTTTTTTATATTTAGGAATAAATGAAAAATGTAGCAAGATTGCTGGTTCCAGCCTCTCAAGCCCGCGTGAAGAAAGTCCTGCATTTAGTGTGAGTCAGGCTGGACTGTTGCCTTGACAAAACCGAGCAGCTCAAAGACCTTTTCACAAGTCAAGAGAATTAATCAATTAATCACCGCCGCCAACGGTAGATTAATCAGTAATGAAAAATAATTGCTAGTTGCAGTCCTTCAGGAGTGAAACCTGTCCCCTCTCTAATTACAGGCTACGTTGGAGGAGCTGAAGGCGTCTTACCGGAGGCTGTGTATGCTCTATCACCCTGACAAACATCGAGACCCAGAGCTTAAAAGACAAGCTGAGCAGCTATTCAACCAGGTGCACCAGGCGTATGAAGGTAAACAGGATTTTAACCATTTAGTTCGTCATGTTTTATTGCTATTTAACTTTGGGGGGGGGTTGCAGCTGAAATTAAGCAATGTTTCTTCGGGAATGAAGACAAAACACAACATCTAAATCTATATAAACTAAACGGTTACTTCCCTTTTCTCCCATCAGTGCTGAGTGACGCTCACTCCAGAGCCATCTATGACCTCTTTGGGAAGAAAGGGCTGGAGGTGGAAGGCTGGGAGGTGGGTATTCGGTCCATCGTCTTTTTGTCTCCCATTTGAGTGGTGTTGACCAAAACATAATGTATCATCACATCTTATGGTGGCGGCGGTGTGTGCAGGTTGTGGAGAGGAAGAGAACTCCAGCAGAAATCCGAGAGGAGTACGAGAGGCTGCAGAGAGAACGAGAGGAGCGGAGACTGCAGCAGAGAACCAACCCAAAGGTTTTATCAGTCACAACTGCATCACACTCCTTTGTCACCGTTTCTTCTTTCACAGCATTTCTTTTTCAGGCCATTGTTTATATGCAGATATTATTAAATCCATCACAACTTCATTTTGCATGTGGGTCGTTTCCACATGTACTCTGCCTTCTTTTTCCTATAGTCTTTCAATCTCCTTTCCTCACGTCCTCATTACTCAGGGCACCATCAGTGTTGGTGTGGATGCAACAGATCTGTTTGACCGCTACGATGAGGACTTTGAAGAGTTACCAGGGGGAGGCTTTCCTCATATTGAAATCAACAAGATGCACATTTCCCAGTCGATAGAGGTATAACAAAACAGACTCACTCAGCATTTACCTTCTGCACAACTACCCACCTGGGCCAGGATCACTGCAGTATTCCCCGATTCATCACACACTGCTTTTCTCTTTCTTCAGGCTCCTTTGACGAACTCTGACACAGCAGTGCTGTCTGGTTCACTCTCTACACACAATGGGAACGGAGGGGGCAACATTAACATGACTGTACGCAGGGTTACTTCAGCCAAGGGCTGGGGAGAGGTACACAATATGCACACATGGACACAAAGTACAAAGTTCCTGAAATATGTAAAACACAAATATATACTACAACCTTTAGAGGCTCCGCTGTATGCATTTGTCTCTGCAGGTGGAGTTGGGTGCAGGAGATATACTGGGACCGCTCATTGGGTTTAAGGTGTTTCGCAATGTCACTCCACGGTGGTAAGGTCCAGCTTTTTGACGTGTGGAACAATAAAACATATTTGTTTGTTTAAAGGATCCCCATTAGCTGATGCCATGGTAATCAGCTAGTCTTCCTGGGGCCATACACATACTCATATCAAATACATACATAGTTACATTTATTAGGTTAATATTACATTGCACTATATAGTGAGAAAAAAACAGCACTCGTAATGTAAAAATATATTCTCAAACAGCTCAAAAGAGAATATTCTAATCACAAATCCACATATAAATTATGCATTTAAAATGAGAAACATCATATGAAGCATAGATGATTTATGAACACAAGAACGGCCTTCTCCTCCTCCTCAGTCTCTTTTCGATTTCTCTGTCCAGCTTCTTGACAGCCCAGTGTGGTTTGCAGTTCTCACCTCGAGGTTTGCGACCGAGCTGTTCTCTGATGACAGCACGCCACCTGGACCAGAACACCATGGGCTACCTTCAGTGGCGCTGGGGGCCCAATAGCGCCATGACTACCAGCCTTGTCAGAGACACAAAGAGCAGCCACTTCACTCTAGCTCTGCAGGTACACACAAGTACATTCACAAGCAAATATTGGTAAAAATGCATACACACTGCCACTTGTCATTATGTTGAATACGTTTTGTACTATAACTGAAATTTGGTGGACTTAAACTAGTGGTTTCCTTTTTTTTTGGTCTCCCATTGTCACCTTCTTCCAGCTGGGTGTACCTCACTCCTACCTGATGATGAGCTACCAGTACAAGTTCCAGGACGAAGACCAGACTAAAGTTAAAGGCTCCGTCAAGTATGACTCAAGAATCTTTTTCTCTTTAAAATGGCTGGGATTATGAGGAAAAGCTGCACAAAAATACATGTTCCGTTGATCAACTGTTCCGATTTCCAAATCAGTGCAGTTTGAAGGGAAACAGACCCCCAGTAGAAAATCTTGTTTTTGCTGACCTCTGGTAGAAGTGCATCACACCCTGACATCACCGTTGGGTGTGGTCAGAGTTGTTAAAGGCACCTCTTTGCTTTTCTGCTCGGAGTTAAGTTGTTGTTTTTCTTTAAAAATATATTAGTTCCTCTTTTTAATTTCTAGTAATGTTGAGTTAGAAATACAACAAATAGTGTTGTGCTCATTAGTTAGTTAAGAGATTAACGCCTTCAGACCTTGCATGTCCAAAATCCTATATAAACCATTTGATAAAAATGAAATGACAATCATAACTCCACTGACTTCATTGAGCAAAAAACAGAAGGATTTCCATTGACAGGAAAATAAAAGTCACAAGACGTAAAAGCAGTCAGCAGCTACACAACATAGTAGAAAAATATAAAAACTATTAACCTCACTGTAAGATAATAAAAAACATTCAAGGCAATTTAACATAAATTGAAAATATATAAATTATTTAAAATGCCATTAGACACAAATTCCATATTTGATTCCTAAACATTTGAATCCAATTGTATTGGCTGTCAAATGTTGCCCATGTTGTGGTCTTCAGTAGTTGTTCACTCATGGGTCCCTCTCTTTCCAGGACAGGCTGGTTTGGCACCGTGGTGGAATATGGAGCAGAGAGAAAGATCAGCCGACACAGTGTCCTGTCAGCCACTGTCAGCATCGGCGTCCCACAGGGAGTGACCCTCAAGATCAAGTACTGGCCAACCCAAAACATTTCTCATTCTGCTATGGGTCCTTGTCCCACTTCAAGATGATCTAAAGCATGTGCATGTTTGTGCTGGTGTTTCCACGCAGGTTGGCCCGTGCCAGTCAAACTTACCTGTTCCCAGTGCACCTTACGGATCAGCTGCTGCCCAGTGCCGTCTTCTACGCCACTGTGGGACCCTTGCTGGTCTACATGGCCATCCACAGACTGATCATCATCCCGTATTCACAAGCACAGAAAGAGCAGTAAGTACAATTCCTCAGTCAGCGTCTCACTTTGTCAGAGAAGTCGGTAATCTAAGCACTGGGCTTAAAATAAATTGTTACATCTTGAAACTTTGTCCTTCAGCTGACGGCAACTCCACCACCCTGATTTCAGCGAGAAATGCATATTTTCAGCTGTGGGTTGTAGAGGGGGCTTTCGTTCACATCTCCATTGAATCCTAGTGGGTGATTGTTAACGTCTACTTCGTCTGTCTCTGTGCTTCTCAGAGAGCTGGAGCTGCACAGGAAGAGCTCCGCCACAGACATCGCCAAAAAGAAGCAGGAGGCAGAGTCTGCTGTGAGCACTCACACACTCACATTCAAACACTCAGTTATTCATGGTGTGTGCGTAGGGGATCATTGTTTTTAGGCTCAGATCCCCTCATCTTGTCTGAAAACCTCTCTCTCCTCCCCTATCTTATTCTATTTCACTCTCCTCCTCCTCCTCCTCCTCCTCTTCTTTCTCCCTTGGCTCCTCTGCAGGTTCTGCTGATGCAGGAGTCTGTGAGGAGAGTCATAGAAGCAGAAGAATCCAAGATGGGTGAGGGTATACACACACACACAGGCAGACATTACAGCAGGGTTGAGAAACTGGGTTCTTTTTAAATTGCAGCCAGTCAGAACTTGGTAAAAATCCAAATGTGTAATGCAAAGACATTTCTCAATGCAAAGTCAGCACCATAATACACTATAGCTCCTGGATTCTGTGTTGCTCAGTCTGACTTCCATCAAATGATGTGGCCCTTCTCCGTGCTGTAGTGTTCACCCAGGTTATGCGTGTTCTGTGCACAGAACACCAGAGTGCACACCCAAATAAATCGAAACAGTGACATCAGCGTGCTAATGTAATTCGTGTTATAACCTCTTCAAATAATCCTCTCCTTACATTAATAATTAATGTAAGGAGAGCTTGCGATTATTTGAAGAGCCACTCTATGGGATGTGTTCAGGTGCCTTCTAGATGATCTGTGCAACGAGTAGTGATACAAATTGCTGCATAATACTGATATCAAACTTCCGTGTGTAGATTCGTCCCACAGCTGTAGGACGAATCTACACGTGTAAATGTTGTCCTTTACATTATTCATGTGTGTCTCTGTTTTAAACTGACAGTACATTTAGAAAAAGAAAAACATATGTTGTACATCACTGTCTAGGTTTGATCATCCTGAATGCCTGGTATGGAAAGTTTGTGTCAGATACCAGCCAGAAGCAGGAGAAAGCAAAGGTGATCGACGTCACTGTGCCGCTGCAGTGCCTGGTGAAGGACTCCAAACTCATCCTCACAGAGGCTTCCAAGGTGCGCGTGTGTTTTCACATGTCAGTGTATGTGACTGCACATTAGTAAATCTGTACGCATATGAATGGTTTCTCTGCTTGCAGGCAGGATTGCCGGGCTTCTATGACCCATGTGTGGGAGAGGAGAAGAGTCTTAAATTACTGTACCAGTTCAGAGGTGTGATGCACCAAGTCATCTCCACGGACACTGAGCCTCTACGGATACCCAAGCAATGTAAGTTCGCAGCCACTTCACCTTTACTATTAGTATTATTATTATTATCCTGTAGCTGCAAGTTTTCATTCATCTTTAAGTCATTGTTGTCATGATTATCTCTGTCATGATTTTTATTTTTATCGTTTCAGCTCACAGAATTCAGGCAGAGTCTTAGGAGCTCGCCGCTGTTGAGGCACCAGAGGGCAGATGCAGATAAAACAGACTCGGCGTGAACAGAGGAACCCATGAAGGACTCATGAAAAACAACTACGTTCCTCTTCTCCAGTCCTCCTCTATCGTGATATTATTGGATCTGTTTATCGACTTCCTCCACCTCTCTCTTTCCTGTGGGCCACCTCCCAGGTTTCCCCGCAAAATATGATCAGGAGTTTCTACGAGGTGTTAACCCTTGCATCTCTCGTCGAATACACCTGTCAGGGCTGCTCAGATATCCGCCTGCTGCGGGAGATCAGAAATTGGCCCCGAACATAGTTTTAAACATGCATCACACAGCGGGACCTGTAGTCACTGCGGATGTGGTGACGTCCCTTCAACAGTGAGCTAAAACGTGCACAGACAAATTTCAAAAGTGTTTCTTGAGATTGGTTATGTCAGGTGTATACAAATGAGCTGTGCAGTCATTTTGCCCCTCTTCATCATCGTCTTTGTCCTGTGTGTTTATCACCCTGGTAGTTTTGAACCTAATAATTTTATAACATACCAGTCATGCCAACATTAAGCGTAACACTATGCAGGATCATGCCATCATGTCTGTGACCCTGGGGCCAGCCAAGTTACGTGTTCTTCTTTTCACTTGTTGAAAATGTCATATGCTAATTTATTCTGCCTGTAAGTGAAATGACTGCTGCTCATTGGGATTCTTGTAGGCAGGTGAAATCTGGTGCTTAAGACTTACATCTGTGACGTTTTGGTTTTGGAAGTACAAGGAGGGTAAGTGATGTTGATGCCCTGTGATTTTCTCAATCCAACCAAGGAGAGACAGGCTTGAATTCTTTACACACTTATTATTTCTATCTCTCTGGCTAGACTGCAGTTTAAAGGCACAAATTCAACTTGGATTTGATTTGGGTTTGTTTATTATCTCTGTGCAGTTGCAGGCAAAATGGTTTTGTTTTTATACAATGAAGGTTTAACATCAGTGTTTATTGAGATCTGACAAAAAGCCAGTAATAATGGGAACAACTAGTATGGATTTGAAACATTTTTTCGAGATATGAATGAAGAATCTTTTACTGGTTGGACTGCAACCAGTAGAGGGCGTACATCAACAGACAACTTGTCACTGGAGCTGACCTGAGCCACACAAATCACCTTACTGATTATACATGAATTTGCTGTGAAAGGAATGTGCTCCATTCCTGCGACATAAATTTTTAAATTGATTTTGTTTATAATTCTGAGTTTAACTTATCTTAAATGTAGTGCCACTTCTTAAACAAAGTATTGTAGAAGATGTTAAAGCTATTTTTCAGCCAGCATTTTTATGCCTGTCCTCTGGGTAATAATCTGTAACTCACCGTTGGTCACCAAGTTCTGTAATGTGAGGCTGACACGGGGAGATCATATATGCTATGATGGCTTTTCTGTTGAAATGTAGGTGTTGTAGCACAAGGCTCTAAAGTGTAATCCTTATACTAATTGTTTGTGTCAGTGGATTGATACTGTAACTGCAAAGGGAAGAGTGAGAGTTTGTCCTGATGTTGTCTGGGAACCCTGCAATGAACTGCAGCGAATCCTTGAACACTGTAGGATGAAAATTATAAACGTATTTTACTGAACACAAAAGTAATATTTTGCACGAAATGTACAGTATTTAAAGCAAAATTGTGTCTTTAACTCCACATGATGCAACAGTGATTGGTCCATGAGTTTTTATGATACCTTCTGCTGATGGATTCGGTGAGACAGGAGTCTTGGTTTGGGGGTCACTGTTACAGCAGCCATTTTGCACTGATTCTGTTTGTAGTTGTCATCTCCTCTTCTTACTTGTTATCTATGCTGTCAAGTATTTTTACAGGTCAGCTCTACTCTAGTGTCACCATGAGGCCGTCAGAATGACTGCACCCCGCTGTTACTTCCCAACCCATCATCCTAACTGACCTACATTATGTAAATGTACTGAACGACCGAGGAACTTGTGTGGATCTGTCCTGTAAAGAAAACTGTAAACATGAACAAATATGCATGTGTTTGATTTCAAGAGCGTCACGGAAGCACCCGCCTGTTTCGAAAAATCCACTCTGATATTATAAAAGACAAAAAAGTTTAAAATGGTAACTCTATATTTACAATAGTTTACAATAGTTTCACAGAAACAGTTTGCACCACAGTACAGACAACGCTTTCTCAATAAGGGGAAAGGACAACCCAGGATCAGAACAGACAAGCTGTATCACAATGAGCATTGTTAACATTGATTTAACCAATGTCTTTAAGACAGACTGGCGTTAGAAACATGGGCCTGAAGGTGTCTTCAGGTTCTCAAGACTTGGACGTCCTGAGAAACAGCAAATGATTTTAGGTCTTGAAACGCCTTTAAAAAACAACAACAAATAAACATCACGACCTGGATGACTGCTGGGTACGAACCAGTTTACCAACATTTGTAAATACCAGTAGACAAGAGACGAATAGTCTTGGAAATTGTTATATCAAACCAAACATTCATCATGTGTGTTAGTCGTTTCCTGGTCAGGTCAGTGATTCTGCATCATATAACCCCATCCTGGACCAATATCCAAGGCTGTGAGTCTCAAACTTGTCACTCTACAGTATGGCTTTTGTATATAATCAGTAACAACATGTAGCCTACACAGACAGGCCCAACAGCAGATGGCACATGAATAACAAAGCTTCAAATATTTTCTCCAGATTGCAGCCAGATTACGGAAAAGAGTGTTTTTTTTTCTCCCCCATTAAACTTGCTACATAAGGAAGTAACTGAATACTAATGTGAAAATCTAAGCTGGAGGTGGTAAGAGACTGAGGTCTGTTCTTCTGATCTGAACCTTCAGAGACAAACAAAACAAACTAACCCTGCCCACGGTACTTTGCTGATATCCAAATCTCCATCTCACCAAAGACCAACAACCACAGGGCTTAATTGAGACAACTCATAGCAGCACATGCAACACCCTCAGTGTTCACCATTCAAACAAACAGAAATCTCACATGCATCATTTCAACTGGACACAAGAGAATCTCTCTTAACACCACTATTCCAGTTAAAATAGCTTGTTTTGTTGATACACTTAACAGGACGGCCATAGGAGTTCCCTTCTATAAATATACTTGTCTCTGAAAAATTTGTCTTGTGCATGAAACATCTGAAAACTAACGTTAAATAAAAGTATTGGTGAACAGTACAACTCTCAAATTCCATTTTAAAAATGCAGCGAAACCACGCTGACCACAAATAACAGAAGACACTTTAAACAGAAAAATGTCCTGTTATCTCAATCTTGTCAATTGTTTTTTTTAAACTGTAAAACAAATTATTTATTATGAAAGAACTTCTGGTGAAATAAGAACACCATTTGAACAGCATGAGGAAGCTCCACGTGTGGCCAAGTAACATCTTGATTCAGACGAGGCTGGAAGACAACTTGTGAAGTAAAAGGGAGAGGAACAAGCGCTTAGTTCAGTTGTATGGGCTCAAAGCCTCCATGATATTCTTTCACAGTGTCTTAATTATGACAGAAGAGAACAACAAACAGATGAAGCAGATGCAGACTTTAGTCTCTTATCATACATCTTTGTTCTATTGGATTATACCTCAGCTTAATACTATAGCACCATCTGAAGCAATTAACACAAGGCATAACTTTTTCCCCCTCATTTTTAAAAAACGGTAAATTATGTAATATTTTAGAGGCATCTTAGAGAAATCGATTCCAGTTTCATCAGAAAGACAAACCTGTCCCTATGACGGAAAGGTCAGGTGGATTTAAAACCAAGAAAAAAAGTGATAAAAAGTGCAAACAGTCTTTCCCACAGATCCCAGCATGCACCATAGTGGGTGGCAGTTGTGAGGGTATTCACTCTATATGGCAGTTCCAAGGTTTCCAGTGTTCACGAGACACCAAGTCCCAATATTAGCAGTTTGCTGCTATGCTAATGTCATCTACAGACAGACTTCCATTCAGTGATTGCCTTACGCAGAGTCTGTAGGGAAGCAGAAACAAACCTTAGTAAATCTAAAATAGCACTCCCAACGGTTTTCAAGTGGAATAAGGGCTTGGGATAGGTCCACCAAAGTGTATATATAAAATGTGTGTTCAGGGCTGACCATGACGGACAGAGACTGAAGGGTCCAAGACCTGATATTGAGGAAGGGTCAGTCCAACAGATGGAGGAGAAGCAGGAGGAAGTGGTCAGAGTTCAAGCCCGGGGGTCAATCTAGCAGGTGTTTGCGCGGGCCGATGCGAGAGCGGTGGGAGCGGCGGGCATCTGAGACTCCATGCGTTTCTCGGCAGCTCTGGCACACGTATGTCTCTGGCACGTGGCTCTTACGGATCTTGGCGCAGGACAGGTGGATCCAGGTGTTACACTGGTTACACTCGATCATGGCCCGACCCGCAAAAGGCTTCATGCAGAAACATGTGACCAGGTCCCACGAGTCGTCATCTGCAGAGACAAGACAGAGAGAATGCACTGGGTCAAGTTTTGCTGCTTTGTCAAACTTGCACTAATGCAGTATACACACACCAACACAAGGCCTCACCTGAGTCGACCATGATGTCCTCATCCTCTCCGGATCCATCTTCGTCTCTGAACACCACCTGTTTCCCCTGGCGGAACACTGTTCTGTTTCCCGGAAAGCCCTCCACCTTCTGTACCTTTACCACTCCTTCTTCAAGGTCTTGACCATCCCAGTTTCGACGCTCCTCCTTAGGTTCCTCCTTGCAGAGGGAAGGGCTATGCAGATGCGGGGGGTGGAGGGGAATGCTGATATCATCTTCAGGCTCTTCTTTGATCGTTCGGCCACCAAAGGACACAGGGAACTGGATCTCTGGGACCGTTGGGTGGGCGTGCTGAGCCTCATTCAGCTCACCAGCCTGATGCTCCCTCTCCTTCCTCCTCTTCTTCTTCTTCAGCTTGTCAGCTTTCCTGCGGTCATCTGGGTGGAGGGTGGTTAATGTTTGCTGCAGAGGAGAAAAAGGGAGTCAAAAGGGTTAAAGGTGAACATATACAAAATTGTCAAGGTGTGATGAGACATCATTTCAACTAACATCTTTCTTGGTGTGACTAGACAGTGTGGCTCCAGGCTGTGGACGTTTTCTGCTCCTGTCCTGCGGGACCTTTGGAGGGCGCTGGGGGCAGGAGTTAGGGGGTCCCGGGGTCCAGCCATCACTGTCAGCTGTGCTGCCTGTACTGTTGGGGGGGCTTGAACTACTGCGCAGTGGAGATTCCTGTAACAATAAATAGACAACTTGTGGTCAATGAGTGAAAAATCACACCAGGGGATAAAGCTGGCGATGAACATAATAATTCTTTGGAAACATTAATCCAACAATAAATAGATGATGATTTATGATATTCCTGATTACCATGAGTACCAATGGACCAAGCATTAGAGATAAAAGCATGTGCGATATGTACTAGTTAAGAGACCTGTGTGTTGGTGCAACTTCAGACTTATTCTTTGAGTCTAACGTAAATTGCCATGTTTTAACTAAATGGTTAACCCGTGATCATGACCCTTGATTTCTTCAATTTTATTTACATTTTAAATCCACCCATATATTTTCTCCAGAAGCAATTTATTCAGAAGTTGTTTTTTCCCTTCATTAATCTATGACAAACATCTTGATTTCATTGAACCCATGGTGGTCCTTTTTCATCTGTTTTTTATTCACAGTATCTGTATTCCCTTCACTTCTGCCAATGAGGTAATCACATAGATTGGTCTGGTAATTAAAAATAATAATAATACGGACGGATGTGCATGACAATCGTATCAAAGATAGATCACACACATGGTAACAGGTGATGGAATTTTGGGAGGGATCCGCTCATTTTTTTTGAAGGTGAAACAGCACGTAGGTGCTGATTGCTCAGCCTCGCAGGACATCTCTTGTTTGACTTTGTTACAAGCAGAGTGATATTTTGACTTGGTGAGTGTGCCAGTTTAGCTCCAACACTGGTGGTTGCGTGAATAGGAACTGCTCGCTGCATTTACTTACCTCCTGGGGATACGGGATGTAACCGGCATAGGCCAACACAAAAGTGCAAAACTTGTTGAAATCCTCTACTGTCCTCCGCCTCCGGTATGGTGGACTGAACCCCTGAAACACAGTCGAGTCACAGAGACGTGGCGTTCAGGTGAAGGAGAGCGGATCGCCACACAGTCGCACTCTGGACGGACAACAACAACAACAACAACAACAACAACAACAAGCTGACTGACATGGAGTAACGTTGGACTGACTACCCGCCTGTGATGCCCCCACCGAGGAGCAAATCTCAAAGCGACAGCTAACGCTAGCTTAGTCCGCTAACTGTAGAGAGCACATAAGAAACTACCGCTAGTCGCCTTGGCTAGTGTCGGTGGAGTTCCACTGAACCAAAGCCACGACGCCACAGATTGATTCGTATTGCAGACTATCAGACAACCACGGAGGCGTCGACTGTTGACCGGCGATGGACGCGAATACCGTGACTGTGGTTAGCGAACATTAAAGTCAGCGTACGTTGCGACAACGACGTGCCTTCTCCCCGAGGAACCCCTCAGCTAGCGCTAGCTGCAACCGCGACGCCAGTCTGACAAAGTAACGTCTGGAGTGACGTCGCCGGCTCGTTCACGAGCACAATGTGAGGCTTCGGTGGTGAAAGTCGAACCGTTGGACTGGAGCTCGCCCGGTTGGCTTAACGCGGTCGTAGCGCATCTACATTATGCAGCAGCGGCAGCTAACATTATGTAAACATTAGCACAGTGAGCTAACGCTAAGCAACCGTGTGGTGACAAGACCGACCGGGGGGCGTCTGCTAACGTCGTGTTAGCCATGACTGCAAACTACTCAAACGGTTACACGGAACACTTACCTCCGACTGAAATGCGTGAGGTGCCGATGGGTTCATGTCCCCCATCTTCGCTGCACACCAGACCACCTGGCGTGTCGTCGACGGCGTCACGGCTCACAGCGACGGGCGTCTCGATACCACCACAAACACCGAGTGCACCGAGCTAACACCCACCGCGGTGGCGACCGTTGACGGTAACCTGCGCTACACTCGGAGCAACAGCGCTCACTCAGTTTGCCACCAGCGACGACGTGACCCGGAGCGGCGCCGCGAAGAAAACCAACTGGCCTTGGCCGGAGCGAGGCTTGTAAAAACGTGCCTCCCGTGGAGCGGGGACGGAACTACTGTGTTTGCATCGACCTCCTGCCCGGTAACGTCCCGGTAACGTCCAGTAGGCTGACTGCTGCTGGGGGAGCGGTTCACTTCAGCTGTCACCAGCCTTCTGCCCCCTGCGCTCTTCTTCTTCTTCTTCTTCTTCTTCTTCTTCTTCTTCTTCTTCTTCTTCTTCTACCTCTCCACTGTGTCGACGGTAGCTAGTGAACCAAGTGGTGTGTTACCGCCCCCCTCTGGTGTGTCCGGTTCTGAACAGCTAAACGCATGACTGCTTTGCAAAAATTATTTGCAACCACTGTTTGGGTTTTTTTGTTTTTTTACCATTGACAGCTCTCTTTTCATTTTGTTTTATCTCTTTATGAACAACAAAATATTCACAGGCGAGTCTGAAGGATAAAACCAAGGGTTAGACATTTAGAGCTATTCAAAGTTTTAATCAGTCACATGTTCCAATCATTTTGCTCACTTGGGTTCAGACAGGAGGTGATTTGTCCAGAGTTGTTTAACACCCCTAGATGCAAATGACCAGGAAATAAAAGCTGAACTATTGCCTTATAACGATCATTTATCTAAATGTCTTCAGTGTCAAACAAAAACAAATGATATACATATACTATATAATATAAACATATTTATTATATCAAACAAATATTTCATTGAGAAATGTAACGCTAATATGCCACGAGGACCGAAGAAAACATACGTCTGCGGAACATACTGCACATGGTGCTCAGTCCGGAGATAAAGTTACACAGGATAGGTCCGTCACTTATATATTAAGAAGAATATTAGTCAATATTAGACACTTGGTACAACAAAACAGGGAACTATTGTATGGTTTCTGATACTTAGCAGAATATATGAAGCAAATTTTCCACTGACATTTTGTTCTGGTGTGTAAAAAGAATTGCAGCTTAAAGGGCCAGAACTTTGTCTGCAGATTATTTATTCCAAGAGTGGAGCAAGAGATGTATAGATAATAAATATCTGTGCTTTTCGCTTTCCCTGTGAATTAGATGAAGGCACCGGAGCAACCACAGATGCCAGAAAGCAGCCAGCTGAGCTGTACACTGGGGCCAAGAGGGAAGTGCCAGAGCAGCTGCCAAACAACCCCAAAGAGCATATTGAATATGAAATTGGTTTAGGATCAGACCCTTGCCACCAATTAGATGGAACAAACAACACAGTTACCCCAGGCTTTGTAAAAACTGGACCAAAAGAAGATGATGTGAACATGTTCTCTACCGCTGACCTGTGTCACATTCAAGTGGCAGAGTGCAGCCCGGACTCTTCAGCCACTGTCTCAGATGAGGACATGAATCAGGAACATGAGGGCGGTTCCTTATTGGACTTGACTGCAACCACAGAACCCTCCCAGCTGTCCAGTAGTGAAGAAAGTGGAAGTGAAAGTCTGGAAACTCTGAAATGTAAAGATATGCCTGAGACAACGGTAAGCCTGACAAAAATATTGATGAATAAAGTGATGGATCATTTTTTAAATTTACCAAACTAAACATTTTACTGTCCTTATGTGTGATGTCGCAAAACACTGAGTGCAATATCCAAGAGCAAGATAGAAATGATCAATTAATAAGTTACTTGATAAATTGGTTGTTGATCGCTTTATTTAGTAAATGTAAAAGTAACGTGAGAAGTGTGAGAACTTATTTGCCTTTTTGTTTAAGCATTTTGAAGAAATAGTTAAAATTGGAGTAACGCCATTGTAATTACTAATCAAAACGTACCAAATTTGACCAGTCATAACAATTTCCTGTGAATCATAGCAGACCCCTGCACAAGGAGTTGAGCCGGACGTGTCTCACATTTACCAAAACCAAAGAAAATTACAACAAAAGATCATTCAAGGCTGTTCCCCGATAATCTGCACAAAAGCAGGGGTAAACTGTTTTGTACCATGTTCAACGTTGGGGTGGAACACAAACACAACTTAAAGTAATTAATTGACAAACACATTTCCGAACAACAACACACCTGAGACCTGTACTACGAAGCAGGATTTGCGGTTATCGAGGTAACTCTGGGTTTCACTCTGGGTTTTCCGTCCCACAAAGCTGGTTCTCTTGTAACTTGGGTGAAACACAAAGGTAACTCATGCTGAAAGGCTAACTTGCGGTTACACCCGCAGCAGGTTAAATTCGCGATAAGAGATCAGAGCCATTCACCAGTCTAACTACTGACCAATCAGATCCCTGGAAAACCAGAGTCATCATTCTACAGGATCCTGAATGGGACAAAAGAGTAACGTGACAAAAAATAAAGCACAGCAGATACTGAGCTCAACAATGATCACCCATTTGTAGAACGGCTCTGGTTCCAGAAGTGAAAATTTCTGATTCACTCACTCCATTGACTAAAGTCCTTATAAAAGGAGTTTTAAGCCTGGATCCAAGCCAGTTAACCAAGAGATGAATTGTTACCATAAAACATAAACATTGCTTTTATTCAAAGCAAAAAAACTAAAAATGGCAAAGTACATGGTGATTTCAAGATTGAAGGAACTACTCATCCCATGAACCGTGTGTTTCGTTCACATTGCACGCTTAGTTTTTTTTAACATTATGTGCGGGAATAATGATTTTTTTTTTCTTGGTAATAGAAATGGAAGAAGCCACAGGACCTGCAGAAAACCGTGTTAGAATTACCAAGGTAAAAATGGGGAAACTCTGTCTGCAATTTTTTTTTTATTGCTTGTTTGCTTACGTAGGTATTAATATTAATCTGTTTCAAACAGGATGATGCCCCTCAAACCATTAACTGCACCAACTGACTCCCAGTCTTTTTTGGCAAGGCTCACTGAAGCCTATAAGGATCTTCCAGATGACCAGAAGCCTGTGATAACCAAAATGGGCCTCACAGCAGATGTGGAATTGGTGGACTGTGATTTTGGTGAAGTCCCAAAAGGTTGCCCCCTGTCCTACCAATGCCCTGTACCATCACCTAAAGATTACAAGACTTTGGATGATGCCCCCTCTCGACCACTTTTTCCAATGTCCTTTTACAGACTGGAGCCAGTGTCGCGTCTTCCTAATCTCAGTGCCCAGGAACAGGAACATGTGACAGTGAGGCAGATCACCTGGGACGCAGCACACATTCTGGAGCTCTCCACACGTGAATGCAAGGAGCCTGCAGAGGAGCTGTGCAAACTGCGCTTGACCAGCCATTTCAAGGAGATCTGCAAACTCAAACCAGGACAGGACCACGCGGAGCGCCTGATATCGAAAATGCACAATGGATTCCCCAGGTGCAAGTCGGCGCTGATTGAGAAGAACATGAAGACCGAAGCACTGAGGGAATACTGTCGGCATCTATGTTTGAACTGGTACCCCTGTGGTTTAGTTGTCCACCCAAATGCTCC